>NW_015374019.1:357477-357861 GCF_001272555.1 Dufourea novaeangliae | reverse complement strand
TTTTTTAGTATTCCGTCAAATATCTCGGAAATTATTAGAAATATAAAAACCGTATTCGTTAAATTCTTTTCCGTAAAATAAGCCTATCGGTAGGGTGATGCGGTTCATATTAACGTAATAGTAACCCATTGAAGACAGCGGTGCGCCCCGGTTCAAGTAAAAGAATCGGGCGCCCCACTATTACAGTCGACTGATGGTATCGCTAACGCAACAGACTATTTCAATAGATTAAAAGCTATATCAAAGTATCAATGATTTACGGAAAAGAGTTCAACGAAAGATTGTTTAAAGAAAGGGATTATTCTGGAATTCAATGATATAGCTACATTCAATATCAAAACAAACACAATATTGCAAATTGTACGGTTTTTATATTTCTAATAA
>NW_015374019.1:351043-357099 GCF_001272555.1 Dufourea novaeangliae | reverse complement strand
TCTAAAACGATCCCTTTAGGGCGTAATTTATATAAAAAATACAAATGCTCATTATTTAAATAAAAGTAAAGTAGTTTTTGTAAGTTAGTCTATCTATCTTATCATTGGCTTAAATAAAATTTAGCTACGTACTCAATTATATTTTTTATTCACATTTCTTTGAAGGCATATTTGAACATCATTTTGTAATGTATGAGTATAAAATGATCCCCGGAGGTCGAGTAAATACGACGAACATTAAAAAACATTTCAGTTATTACATTTTATTTAAATAAAAACAGCTTGACAAAAAACAAAAAACAATAATATAGCATATGGGTAAAATAATTCATGGGTTTATTTTATCCTACTTACTAGGGATCATATGACCCCAAACACCCAACTCACATTCAGTGGTTGGATATTACATGCGGTAACGAAACATTAATTAACTTATTATTAAATTGTGGTTAAATCCGCGCAAGAAGCAGCTATCACATTAAACCGTTTATGACAAAAGTTAGACAATGTTGAAAAACACTTTATTTTAGATAAATTGCAGTCATTTTAAATTTTTCTTGTCGACAACACATAGAGCATTGATATTCACATGGCACTTCGAGCAACGGCGGGGAGAACTATTGTAGAACGACATTGCGATATAGCACCACTAATAACCACAGAGCAGCCAAGAATTATTTTACCCCGAGGGATCGTTTTAGACACCTTTCCCCTACCTTCAGAAAAGAATTTTTATCTCCGCAACTATTAATCTGCACCCAGGGGTCGGAAACTCTCCTCTACATAAAAGTGAAGCATTAGTCGCTACACCATCTAGGAAGGCTCGCGGTTATGGGAACTAAAATTCGATATATGTATATATATCATACTATATATATATGTTACTTATATATATAGATATACTCGGAACAAAAATTAAATGGAGTGAAGTGGATACTTCGAATCAGACATTTACGATTCGTGTAATTTTTCATGTTTTCAATTATCTATTATTGTGTTGCATGAAAAATTATAGAAATCATAAATCTCTGATCTGGAGCATTCACCTGTAAGAAAAAAGTTACACATAATTTCAAAGTTACAAATATAAAAATTTTATTAAAAAATTACAACATAACATTTAATGTAATAATACAATTTATACATTTTAAACACTCATAAAGTATGCTGTTAAATGTGGGATGAAATTCCACTGAGGATTACAAAACATCAGGAATTGCAATGATCATGCATTTTAGTATTTATGAACCGAGGAAGTCATAAAGGATGGAAATTTTCAATTGCCTAATTTTTCAGTGATAACCAAACAAACAATGAACATGTAAAATTAAGCAATTAAGTATTATTGATTTAACATTACATAATTGTGTTAGTAAATTAATATTTACCATATTTTAATTTTTCTGAGGTATTTATGTACGTTTCAAACTTCAACTTGTTAATGGCAGACACGTTCGGTTTCCCCTGGTCGCATACATAAGCGACTGGTATTAAACCACAGTCCACTATGATTTTCGTCATACCCTTAATGCATTTAATGAATCGTTCGCTATTGGTTTGGCTATAGCTAGAAAAATTAGCGAGTGGAAATTTCCATCCCTTATGGCCTCCTCGTATTGTTGCATCGTAATCAATGTGGGGCTGCAATAACATTTCATCCCACATTAAGCAGCACACATTGTCCATTTCTCGCATGGTTGTTACTTTTTCCTTTAATTGGTCTTTAATAAATTTAGTGCACCCAGTTTTTAAAGGAATTTTCTGTAGTCGTGTTCTTAAAGATTGTGCACTTGGAAGGTGGAACACTGTCTGTAAAAATCTATAGCACTTCCCTGACTGTTTATACTATGTTAATGCTAGGGTTTTCTCCATCATTGTAAATCTTCTTCCCTATATTATTTCATTAAAATTTAAATTAAAATGATCAAATTAATTGTATTCTGTATGTAGATGCTAAAGAGCTTCAGCTCTTGTAATAGAATAATATAAACATTTGCATACCTTCGGTACATATTTGGTATTCCACATTTGCATATTAATAAAAACTCTTTGATCGTATGATAGAGAAGACATTAGACTTGTAAATTTGGTGTCTCTACTACATTTTGCCGCCTGTCTTAGTCTGTTCTTGTATGAAAATAGTTTCCTTGACACACTCACATGCTGCTTTCTTATTCTGCTGGCTATATTGAACAATTTTGCTGTTTTAGCAGTTAAATCAATTGCTGAATATTGTAAATTTTGTAGCAATCTTCATCGTTTGTATTTTGCAATACTACAGCTGCCATTGCTTATATTTTGTATATTACTGGGCCCTGCTTCTGGAAGTAATGTCTTCAATTTCTTCAATTCTATTCTGAAATGCAGCATATTTCTATGTAATTTATAAATACTTAGAATATGAAATTAATAAAATGCAGCATATTCCTATGTAATTTATAAATACTTAGAATATGAAATTAAAAAAACGCAGCATTACTCATCTCATGCACTGGCTCAGTCGGAATAGGCATAATTATATTTGTAATGTTTTCACTGACTACTGGCAAATTTAACGATGGGACTACATTATCTTTTAATTTTCGTTGTTTATATCCTCCAATTTTGTAATCATTATCGGCAAAATGTAAATGGCAAACTTGAAACTTCTTCAAGTCTTCCATGGATGACGGATTTTTTCTAAATACTTTAATATTGTTCCACCAACGGTCTAACAATTCAACATTAGATGGAAATTTTTGGCTCGGTACATCACTACTCGATGGACAGCCCAACACACAACACTTTTGTACCATTTTCATTGTCATATTCGGTAGTAGTACTATTATTCCAATTGCAGTTTAAACTATGTGCATACTTCTTTTCAGATATAGAAAAGTAAAGGACTGACGCCGAGAGCAGCATGATTTCTTTCACGTGCTCGTTCATGATGAAGACCCCGTTGGAATCCTGATGCGACCGCTTTAGTTTTCATTTTTAATTATTGTATAATTTCACTTTGTAATATGTCAGTAAAATACTAGCTTCGAAGATATTAATATGAGAAGCATTTTCAAAATTCGATTTTTGTATTAATGATATATTTCGCGTTTCTGAGAACCGTTGCAGTTGATTCACGCACATGTGATGTTAGTGGTCCTTTACTTTTCCATGTCTGAAAAGAAATATGCACATAGTTGAAACCGCAATTGGAATAATACTACTACTACCGAATATGACCATAAAGCGCGTATATGAGCATGTACTTAGGGTGAGACGTATCTGACCAAAACGCTCGAAACGCAGGCAACCCTATTGTAAATGGAGGCAATAACGAGACTGCACGGTGGCAGTCTAACACGTAATTTGGAAATGTCTTTATTACCGGAAAGTAGGACGATATTGAATTCATAGAAACTATTTTAACGTAAAAGGACTTTGAATTAGGTACAATTATACGCGCGCCGAATACATTATTGTCCGATTATTTCAAAAGGGGTTGTTAGGAATTTCCCAGATTTTGAAGGAAGCATTTTATCCGCTCAAAGAAATGAATATACCGTGAATAAAGAAAGTCCGTATTCAGGACGGAACACTTGTGACATTATTTAGAGGACAAAAAGAAAAGACCATGTGTTGTATTTCCATGCTCACCGACAACAATTCTAAAAAAATGCATATGCGTGGACCAGCTTAACAAAAAAATCTAATTTTGAAAATGCTTCTCAAATTAATACACTGGGCGCCAAAATTAAAGCATCACTAAAATTTGCCGAAAATATTGGTCATTTTCAGTTGCCTATATCTTCGTGAAAAATATCTATGAAAAATATTGTGACAGAGGATTTTGTAGCCCGAAGTTTCTAGTTTTTGAAGCGGGAATTCAAAAATTATTTTTATGTAGTTTGTTCCTTTTTTTGTAAAGATGAAGCGCAGTAAGCGAATGTTAAAACATGTTGGTCAAGTTTGAGATGATGCATGGGCCAAATGAAATTTTTTCTGGTAATTCGAATGGAATACTTTTAAAAAGCAAACATTTCTCTTTAATTTCGTTTTTTCAATTTTGTTGTACAGTTTTTATTGGCCGAGTTATTCGTCATCATATGAGAAAAGGTACTTTCCACTTTGAGTGCCTGTAACTTGCGAACGCATGATCGTATAGAAAATTCAAGAAGTGACTTGGAAAGCTGAGAGATTTCTCTTTAAAGACCTTTAGTAGCCAATTTGTTGAAATTTTTGTTCGTCGTCTACAGTCCATTTCAAAATAACGTAACATATTGCATAATTACCATTTTTCACAACACACGATGCCATTTTAACAAAAATTGTGGAATCTTCCAGGTGTCTACGTTTTTTTTAAGTTAAAAGTACACGTAACCCCTGTACCAAAGGCCGCATTGATCAGATTTTTTTTACCCTGTGCCCTCGATAGTGAAACTTGCGATACAGTCTGAAAAATTGGTGAATGACTCTTTTGCGGCACGTTTCCTCTTTAAAACGATTTCGCAGCGTTTGAACTGTTGTGGTCTGTGTCTTCTTAGTTTCACTTTATTTCAGAAGAAAGTAGAGATGTCAGAAATTTAGCAAACACATTTCTATCCAATCTCTTCGCAATGACAAAAGGTGCACAATACTGCCGGCATTAGCATTACCCAAGGCGTACCACGAGGAGGTTTCACTGTCGGATTTACGCTTCACTGCGTATGTACAAGCATAGAGAGATGAGACCCTGTGGTTCGTCACTCCCACAGTATTTTTTGACTCCAAACTCACTCTCCGATGCGTGCGCGAGTGCATGTATGCGTATGTTGTGTTTAAAAATGGGTATTACCGCCTCTCCGGTTGATTACTTCTTTTAATCGTTTGCGCATATTAATGCACCTCCGTATGATTGACTGTGGTATTCTTCGCCAAATTTGGCGGAGGGCGTGCGCTAATTGCCCTAAATTCGCCAAGTCTGGGTATTGCTGTCGCAACCGACGCCCAAGAATATCCCAAACATGTTCAATGGGATTTAAATCTGGGCTCACTGGTGGATGGTCAAGAACTGGTATTCGATTTTCTTGAAGAAATTGTTGCGTATAGCGTGCAACATGAGGCCTTGCATTGTCCTGCACAAGCAGAAAGCGGTTGCCCATACGCTGACGCATAGGGAGCACAACGGGGCGCAAAATCTCGTCCACGTACCGCATGGCGGTCAAACCACCACGTGAAAGAATAACTAGCAGTGTACGTAAATACCGCGATACTCCGGCCCAAACCATAACGGATTCCCCATGGAACGCGGTGATCGGCCTTGTATGACTGGCATCGTAACGTTCGCCACAACGACGCCAAACTTGTTCCCGTCGGTCGCTCCCTCGGAGCCAGAATCGGGACTCGTCTGTAAAAAGGACATTTGTCCATTGACGCTGAGACCAGCGTATGTAACGACGAGCATAAGCTAAACGCTGCCGTCGATGTCTAGCAGTTAGCAACAGGACTCGTACCGGGCGCCTCGAACGTAAGCCAGCCTCCCTCAATCGACGCCTCACGGTGTTAGAGATCGTGCGTGGCGGGTTTTGCCTGCGGTTCTAAATTTGTTCCGCAATAGTGCGTGCGATAACAAAGGGCTCCCGAAGAGCACGTCGCGTAATTGCTCTGTCGTCGCGAGAACTTGTCGCGCGTCTGCGTCCTTGCCCCGATCTACGGACATACTCCCCAGTCTCTCTAAATCGAGCATACACACGGCTCACAACTGACTGGTTTACACCAAGAACATTAGCAACCTGTCGTTGGCTGCAACCTTCCTGCAAAAGTGTTACTAGCCGACCAATTTCGTAATCAGAGAGGTGACGTCTAGGCATAATAAAGTGCTTAAAGAAAGAGAAAAGGTGTGAAAAATTTGATAAGAAAAAAATTTCGATAGGAATAAATAGAGGAGGAAACTGAAGGATTTAATGGAATTGCTAAAAAGAATAAAAAAAATCTGTGATGCAATTACTGCAAGACTAGTTCTAATGAGTACCCAACCACGCTCGCGGTTTGTCTTATCAAGTTGTGGCTCGCAAGCCTCAACTGTGAGAATCGTCGCGGCG
>NW_015374019.1:322546-350544 GCF_001272555.1 Dufourea novaeangliae | reverse complement strand
AAAAAAATGTAGACACCTGGAAGATTCCACAATTTTTGTTAAAATGGCATCGTGTTTTGTGAAAAATAGTAATTATGCAATATTTTACGTTATTTTGAAATGGACTCTAGACGACGAACAAAAATTTCAACAAATTGGAAACTAAAGGTCTTCAAAGAGAAATCTCTCAGCTTCCCAAATCACTTCTGGAATTTTCTATACGATCATGCGTTCGCAAGTTACAGGCGCTCAAAGTGGAAAGTACCTTTTCTCATATGATGACGAATAACTCGGCCAATAAAAACTGTACAACAAAATTAAAAAAACGAAATTAAAGAGAAAAGTTTGCTTTTTAAAAGTATTCCATTGGAATTACCAGAAAAAATTTCATTTGGCCCATGCATCCTCTCAAACTTGACCAACATTTTTTAACATTCGCTTACTGCGCTTCATCTTTTAAAAAAAAGGAACAAACTACATAAAAATAATTTTTGAATTCCCGATTCAAAAACTAGAAACTTCGGGCTACAAAATGCTCTGTCACAATATTTTTTATACCTATTTTTCGCGAAGATATAGGCATCTGAAAATGACCAATATTTTCGGCAAATTTTAGTGATGTTTTAATTTTGGCGCCCAGTGTATAATCAATTAAAATGATGGCCTCTAGAACACAGACATATTATGTATGACTTACTACTGGCGCATAGGGTGGTTAATGGCGTCATCCTGATATCTTATCTCGCTTTAAGTTAATTACGTCAGCGTCATTCAGAAGAAATCATCCTCCTACTACTTCAAGAGGCCCACCGCACGAATTATGGTCAACATAATTGCATAAACCGTAGAATTATGAATGTGAATGAATTCTGTGTATCGCTGGATCTTTAGTTGAAATTTGCCGCTCTTTAGTGAAAATTGCCGCGGAATCGCAATTTGCTTTCATGACTTCGAGCACAGTTTTTATAAGAAAATGCTGTATTTTTAGGAAAGACTTCTTTATTTTTACACGGAATTCTTGTACTTCTTCTGCAAACAATATTTCAGTGATGAGAATATATTTTAGAACACTATTTCATTGTAAACTGTGTTTCTATTAAGCCATATTATATACTCTGCCTGAATAATCTATATTAAGTATAAAGTGATTAAAAGTATTTTCTGTCATTATCCGAAAAATGATTATGCAAACTCACATCTTCTTGGTTCATAAATTTTTCTTCTTGTTACAGATGTTAGTATACAATAAAAACAACGTAAAACACATTATACAGGATCAAATGTATTATTTTATAACCTTTTGCATATTCATGACTATTATAAATGTATACAACCACCAATTGTTATGAACACGTTTAACAGTTCACTTCTCAACAACGCAATATGAACTACCAGCACAGACAGTTATTTTCTGCCTATTCAAATTTAATCAAAAATTGCCCCGGAAAGGATTTTTAATTTGCATGGTATCCGTAACCGCGTAACGAAATTAAATAAAACCATTCTTTATGAAAAAATTCCGCGCGTATCCTAATGAAGCTATTGGCCGTCGGCAACCACCCAGAGACCGATATTAAAGCTTTAAGCCCCGCTGATAAGTTTGGTTTCCGCGAAAAATTCATCAACGGCTTAATACGGGTTGCACGGTCGTGGTTTCCCACGAAAATTACGATAATGTATTCGATGCATGAATTCCAAGCTCCCGGCCATTGTATCGTTTTTCCACGGACTCCGGGACCGATTCGTATGTACACCGACGAGCAAACTCGGCTTCCGCTAGGGGAAAATGTGAGGTAGGTGAAGGGTACTTTTATAAAATGTGTTCGTCAAATAAATTCTCATCGAATAAAAAAATTATTTGTCATGCGTCGAGTAAAGATCACCAGAATTATCTTTATTCGGCGCATAACAACTAATTTTTCTATTTGATGAACATTTATCTTCAGCGTGCTATCAAGATTTCATCTTTATTTGTATATTTATTTGACGTAAAATAATTTTCTCATCGCGTTCGGGCCGCGCTGCCGAGGACAGGAAAGTCGAAGGCGGGCACGCGCGTTACAATGTTCTATCGCCCCACGAAGAAAGCAGGGATTGAATGAAACCGTGAACTTTTATAATGTACTTTTATAAAATGTGTTCGTGAAATAAATTCTCATCAAATAAAAAAATTATTTGTCATGCGTCGAGTAAAGATTACCAGAATTATCTTTATTCGACGCATGACAAATAATTTGTTTATCTTTTATTCGTTATTTGAAATTTTTATTTAAATAAAAATTTACCCATCTCTGGTATCAGAGAATTTCTCCTTCCGATGATCGTGAGCAAACAGTTGCCCACCACCGATATAAATGTACGAGTATAATTATAAGATATAATTTTTATTTTACTGTTTCAGATAAAAAAAATGATAAAAAAAATCATGTATAGCGACCGGCGGGGCGGCGGGGGCCTTCGCCCCATATATGTCAATAATTATTTTCATTCAAATAAAACATTTGTGATAATATGAAAATCGTACTTTTTTTCAAATCCTTCAAGTCCTTCCTTCCTTATCCCTGTACACATATATACAAGAAAGTCGAAAAATCGTTGTTAGTTCAAAATCTATTTCCGCTGGTCGACAAATGAAAAGATTGAGGGAGCGTATGCGATTAATTGTGTTCTTGTTGCATCTTTTTATGAAATATATGTGTAAGTATATAACATCTGCATTAATTAGGTCAATAAATGATAAATAACTATTGTTTCTCGGTAATGCCATTTCAAGTATTTCGTATGTAATAAAAAGAATTAGCATCATTGCTAGTACGAATAGAAAAGGTTTATCGTTGCACACATTAGTACGTAAGTATTGCTTCATTCTCGAATCTCTTTCAGTCGCACCATTCTTTTCCTATGTTCGGCGAGAGTCGAAATCTCGCCACGAGCTGTAGGTATTCCATCGTTCTCCTGATGGGCAGAATTGTCAAAAATCGATACTGTCAGGCAACACTGTCTTCGCGTAGCAAATGCACAAATCCAACTTGATGGTAACGGGGAACAAAATTTATTTGTGGGTATTGCCGTTAGATGTCTTATTAAGCTGTTCCAATTATCGATTATGTGTTTTCGTTAGTGTCCGATTGATTACATCAGCGTTTCGATCGATTCGGAGTTGGCCCCAAAGGAGTCTCCCCCCTTAAGTTACAAGTGAATGCGTACAGGAGATATAGTGGTCAATTTTGTTTTCTCAGATGGAATGTCGAATTTTTTATACTTGGTTCCGATAGTATAACGAATTCTAAATGTAAAAGTACTAAGGTACATTTATCCTAGAACTTACGGTTTCTGAAATATTTCACATTGTGCATCCTATTAATTTCATATGAAAAATACTGTAGATATACATATCGAGATATACAAGTACCTACCAATTTCGCAAGACATGATGCATCGAATTATTCCTGCATGTGCAACAATGGACTATCCGACGATAAGAGAAGTAACCAATTATATGGTTTAAAGATTACAACGTTGTATCAATGGCCAGGTCAACACTTCGAACATGTTTCAGAAGAGAAAAAAATTCGCTATTTTATCAGAATCAAGCATAAAAAATTGGACATTCCATCTGAGAAAACAAAATTGACGTCAGTATTTCTCAACGCATCCACCTGTAAAGAAATCATTATTAACATAATGTGTATTTCTTTAAGTCCTATAACTTTCATCGGTAAGACTTTCGCATATTGTTTGAAATAACGAAGATATTTTAGTTAAGAGAGTTCGTGGGACACTTTATATTCTCCAACCACCTTCGATATCTCCGGTCGCGACAAAAATCCATGAACTGAGTCCGTGAAATCCGTCGATACGCCCGCCAACGTTATATCGCTTCCTCTTTTACGTCATCGGAAACGTGTCGTTAGTTCCGACTTAGCTGATCGCGATGCACGCTTCTGATCCGCACGAAATTTACGACATGAAAGGGGAAGCTTCTCGAGGAACTCCATTCGGTCGCCCCCGGAATTATTCAAGATTCAAAGTGGAATTTTTTTCCCCGTGGAAATTAAGTTATGCACTGGAATGTAGCCCATGGGTACTCAAGCTAATCAAATTGTATATGCGTCCTTGTTCTCGAGTTATAACGATTTTTTACTGGAAAAATTCGTATACAATTTTCAGGAACTCTCCTTAGAATGATTTCTAAAAGCTTTAGATATTTCGTAACATAGTGACTATGTCCAGTTTTTTAACTCGACGTTATGGGCGGCCATTTTGTGTACTTCCTGTAGAGGAAAGCAGTTGTCAGGTTATTGTATAATAAGTGTTGTTTTTCGGAGTATGGGATCAAGAAGCTTGTGATTTGATGGTAAGGATCTATCGAATCAAATGGACCTATCTTCGATGAAAAAGTTTCGGTGCAAAATGAACCATAATCGTTAAAACTCTGCAGTTCAGAACAAACAATTATTACGCAACAAATAAACGGGTTGATAAAATATTTCAAGTCACTTTTGATCTGATTCATATGTAGTGTTCGAAATGTCGTCACTGCTTAAGTGCAAACATATTAATATATCGTGTATGCTTTTGAATAATAATGTGCATGTACTTTTTACAAATTATGTTTTCCATTTTGAGGTCAAGTAAGCACGTGCCTGCTTATTTAACTATATTGAAGATTCGAGAAGAACAGACAAGTGCTCTGGAAATACAATTAACCCCTCAACGCCGGCATACGTAAGACGTAAGGGATACCGACCCCGCGTTTTTCACACGTCGCCGGCGTCCGTATCTCAGACAAACCCTGTTTCCTTCACGTGTCGCCGATGCAAGTTACCGATCCACGGGCTGCTAGAAACGACGATGCGATAAGACGGATTGTATATACAGGGTGTCCCAAAAATGTCCTCCGACCCTGAAATGGCGCACTCGGGGAGTGAATTGGAAAAACTTTTTCCTTAGCAACAATGTAATCTGAGGCTTCGTTACCGAGATATTAACGAAAAACCGCGACAAATCAGAGCGCGAGTTTGCCAGTCGAGTTCCCGCGCTAGCGGTGGCTACGCGCTACGCTTGTACTACGAAGCTCCAAACAAGTAGGTCAGCATGCATCACCGGAAACTGCGTATAGCAGCAAATAAAAAAGACGTAACAAATAAAATTATACTTTTTATCATCTGCCGTTTGTTATTCAAAGAGATTAATGAATGAAACGTAAATGTAGGCAAATTATGTGTGACGTAAAAAGACGAATGCACATTTACTTTTTTGTAAATTCCTTTTTACGAATTTGTAAATTTCCTTTTCAAATAACGTGTGAACGAGAAGGTAATGTAACATAGAATGAACGAAAAGTGATCGTAGTTCGGTATTGGTATAAAAATTCGTAGTTTAATAACGGTCAACAATGTTCCTGATAATGAATAAGTTTTTTCAGAATTGACAATCGCCAATTTTATTACAACTCTGTGAAATTTTAGTTCTCATGAAAACATTTCATAAGTATTTTTTTGGAATTCCGTCAAATATCTCGGAAATTATTAGAAATATAAAAACCGGATAATTTGCAACATTGTGTTTGTTTTGATATTGAATGTAGCTATATCATTGAATTCTAGAATAATCCCTTTCTTTAAACAATCTTTCGCCGACTCCTGACAGTGCGCGGTACATATTTCCAATAAGTTCCGAGATATTTGACGAAATACTAAAAAAACAGTACGTATGAAATATTTTCCCGTTGCTTGAATTGCCTGACCCACTCTGTACACCAGAATTCAAAATTTACGTCGTATCAGTGACAATGGTATGAAAAGATGGCCCCATGGCCGCGCAACTAAAACTTTATCGTTACGCGGATCGAGTTTATGGCGCGTTCAGCCCAACTTGTAGCCCAGAGCGGTCGATCTCCGCATAACCCGTTGAGCGATAAGTAATTGACGATATCATGATGGGTTAACGATGAATCATTATTGATGCTTCTGTTAAAGTTTGCAACGTGGGTTCGCTTTACGAGACGGACGTGACTCCAGCGTCATTTCAGAGATATTTTGACATTCTCTACTGCCTTAGATTATTCATTATCACGGACAAGGAACGTTGACATATTCAATCAAATTTTAAATATTCTCTACTGAATATTGTTATATATACATATACCATCGAAATCGCGCGTCAAATCACACTGTATGTGTTGCTATCACAGCGAGAATTATAATATTAGGTGTATCAATAGGTAAGTCATAATTAAAATCTGGTGGCAAATGGGAACAAATAACAAATATTGTTATTATAAAATAGGTTGAGCATTCTAATTATTATGAAACGAATATAGAGTTTCACTGCAAATAGTGGACTATTTATTGATACACTTAATAATTCAAATGGAAATAAATAAGTAATAGATTATAATTAAAATGGGGATAATATAATATAATTTGAAAAAGTTCGGGTTTCAAACTATTATAAAAATTTAATTACCGAATTATTATTACTTGCTAGTTATTAAAATTGTTATAATTTTATGAGAGAAATGCATAAAAATATGAGGAACCGTCTTCTGTAAACATGTTTGGAATCATAAGGAATATCGTAAGTTACCGTGTTTCAAATTGTAACATGTACTATCGTTTATATTATAGTTTTATATAATTTTCTCAAAGTAAAGATGGAAGAAACATTAAACATTTTAGAATTTAACTCGGCTATATTTAGCATTCTGTATGTTACCAAGCAGAGTTGGATTCATTTCTCGAAATGAAATAAAAGTACCTTCTATTCGTTCTCGGAGTCTTTTAATCACTAAATTTTACGGTGAAGCACACATGAAATTTAATAAACATACATATATGGGAACACTCAATTTTCAAGCCTCATTCAAACACGGAACATTCGATTGATGTATCAGAGAAGTTACATCGCGGTGGTCCCTTTTAATAAATTTTACCAAACGTAACAGTTGAATATACAGGTGTAAGATTAGGTACATTTATATTCTGTAGTTCTGTTTATTTCACGAGAAGTTTCTAGCGTCACGTGGTCTGAGTTTCGTCCATGTGTCGCTACGCGCAGTTACATATGCATGCCTGGTCGACCGTAAGAGTAACATGTCTATAATGAGAAATAATGTAACAAGTCAAGTGTTAATATATTATCATTAGTTATTTAATTTATGTTCTTTGTATTATCAGTAAGTTAAATATATTTAGTCTACTTTATCCTAACAGTAGCCACGAGCAAATTTCAATAGTCATACACGGTTTTACTGTTCACTGTTCAGCGATGTATGAGTGCTTTAATCTCTCAGCCATTTTAACGCCCCCACGGCGCAAAATGACCAATAATGAATAATATTCATTCACGAATTATAAAGACAATATAGTTGGAAATATTTACAGTACTAACAGTTAATAGTGGCCAAGATGTCGCGTTCTGTGTGGACTTGGGTGCACCTTAGCTATACCTAGTGAAAGTTTTTTTGGGAGATTTTTTTCAGGCCGCCGCCTAAAATTGTTTCATTGGGTAAGATAATAATTGCTGTAAAAGATGAAGTTCTCTGACGTTTCTAGCTACAACTTTGGGGAAAGTAGATACTGTTGGAATAAGCTAATTCTGAAAAGTAAAGAGTAAACAATACTCCTCAGACGTAAGCTCTGTCTTCCACTCTATATTCGATCTTTCCTATGTGATCATGATATCGAAAATCAGAAATTTATTTATAATCTTCTCAAACAGTGTTCCGTGGGAATCTAATTACAACTAAATAATAATAATCAATAATTGTAAAATTATTATGTAAACTAATTAATTTAATAATTGCACGAACTTAACAAGTGAAGTTCAATTAGAATTATATGAGCGCCTTTTTCGAAAAGATCAAATCGTAGTACCCCGACTCCATGCCGAAATTGCCACACTTTTAAAGTAAAATCCTCATTCCTTTAAAGTAGGTATTGTCGTAATAAATTGGGCTTATCTATGGTAATAGATGATGGATCTTTATAAAAAAGAAAGGGTGGGTTTAATCTTTTCGGAGGAGGCGCTCATACAATTCTAATCGCACCTCACCTGGTAAGTTCGTTCAACTATTAAATTTTATTTCGCGTTTCTTACTTAAGATCAAATCGTAGAAGTTTAAAGTATAATTACGGCAATCTAATTAGTAGATACCAACTGGCTAATTACATAATACGCAAACTAATTTCCTAATATAGATAAAGCAAATTTTTTTCTGTCTGATATAACTTGTCTATCGTAAAATTTTGCAAATATTTCCGAGCCTTCAGTCCAACCGGCAGACCTTCTAATAAGTCCTAAATCAACGCCTAGCCTTTCGCAGGTGTAGTAAAAGCGTGACCTGTACCATGCGCCGAAAAGACGGTTCTATCTATTCCACTATTAGACAGAATTTCTGTTACCCAGCGGCTTAGGATTTGCGCAGAAACCGCCTTAGTTGATGTGTTAGTGGATATAAATAAGTTTTCCACAAGATTCTGGATCTCTTTTGTAATATCTAAATAACGTAAGAAGGTTGAAGCTATACATATTTTCTTAGCGTGAAAAAAGAGTAACGTTAAAAGCGGTTGTACTGAATTCTTCTTAGAAGTTTCGATACTATTTTATCGGCTGATTTTTTAATGTTTTGTAACTCAATCAGAGAGAACGTCTGCATACGATGTTCAATACATAACACGAGAAGGGTAATTAATTTCTTAACTAGCATACTCAAATTTAATGAAAAAGGCTTTGAAGGTATTACGAGCCAGGATCGCGAGCAGCGCTAGAGGCCGGCGGAGTTGGTTTTTCAAGAAATATGGTTTATTAGTTTGTTAGTGAGGTGCGCGGACGAATCTGATGCGAAATCAGAGAGCCGCCAGGATGATTGAAAGTAAAGACGAACCTGATGCGAAATCAGGGAGCCTCTAGCAATGAAGTCACTTGCGGACGAATCTGATGCGAAATCAAGGAGCCGCAGGAAATGTTAGTTAAGCCTCGTAACTCGTTTCATGAATTTAGATACAATTCGAGCGGTAAAGTTGTATCGTGTGGGAAATGTCAACTACGATTATAGTAATTACCAAAACAATGAATTTGAATAATAAAATTACTCACGTTTATGAAAGAATATTATTTGGATATTATACAAGCAATCTTTGGTACAAGTGTATGTAGTGTAGTATTGTCGCGGTAAAGTATTAAGTGTAAGCAGTTATACTAGGCCGATTCTGGATCACGGATCCAACGGAAATATCGTTGATAACAGTATCGTACTCGTACATATCGCAGACCTAACCGGCTCCAACGGAAAGTTTTCACGCTACTGCACGCGTACATAAGCCAGACTTGACCTTAATAGAAGTTTTGGAATTATTATGCTACTGCACTCGTACCTATAACAGATCAAATCTGACTGCAACGGTGATTTATAACAAATATTGGACATTATAACGCTATTGCAAGTGTGCATAAGCCAGACCTAACCCGATTCCAATTTAGTTTTAATAAATGATGAATTATTTTAATACGCTGTTGCGCGCCTACACAAGAATTTCGGGCATTACGCTATTGCACTCGTACATAAGCTTGACCTACCACTTTGATTCAATTTCGTAAGCGATGGTGGTGGTGTGGGGAGATCTTCTCCCGACGCGCATCATCTCAAGTTACAGCGGCGGCGGCGGCGGGCGATAACTGACCGCGTAACGATGATAAAGCGACGATAATGCCGTAGTAGAAGGAATGGCGGTGAGAATGATCATAAGAATAAGTTTTATTAAGAAAATACAATAGGTGCATTTGCTGTTCAGTTTTTTTATTAATATGCTTCCTACAAGATTATGTTTAAACACAGAGCCAATAGTTCACAATCGATCAAACTGTTCTTTTCAAAATATCCATCGGACATCATTATCGCATTTACAGGATCGTTCGTACGCGCTTGTTTCACAATTTCAACGAAATTTGCGAACTTATATTTAATTAGAAGAATGTTCTCCAACAACCATGAGTACATATGGTCTATACAATACTCGAAATCATATATTCTGTACATAGTCTTTTCGGTAATGAATATAGAAGTAACAGAATGGGTAAGTTTTATGTTTTTTATATCGTTAAACATATTGACTTGTAGCGTTAAGGTATTACCGATTTTTGCGATTTCGTTTAGCGATGATGTGGTCAGCAACAATCGTTAAATGTCCGCTTTCGTTCGTAACAGCTCTTTCCACGTTGAGAAGGGAAAGGGTATCTCGTTCCCTTTATTATCGCCTATAGCCAGCTCAACGTGGTAATCCTCGCCAACGTTTACGCCAATATCGAGATACTGAAAATAGTTACTGATCAATGAATATCGTCGACCCAAAATACGTGAATTCTGTAGCTTCATCGACGATCTATAAATATACAGGGTGGCCCACATAACTCTTAACAGCTCAATATCTCGAAAACTATGCCATCGATTTTAAAGTTCTTGGTCTTAAATTGCATGAATCTGAAGGGCCTTTCTAACTACATAAACGTGAAATGGCCCTCCCTTCCCCTCTAAGGGGAGGGGGGGGGGTACCTTTATAATTTTAAATGAAGCTCCCTATAAAACGTTACACATTTAGATTCTACAGGAAAAAATAAGTAAATTTTGTCTGAAACATTTTTTTGTCAGATATTTCCATGATGAGATATAAGAGTTTGAAGTTTCGACTTGTAGGTACTTACTTGAAGCGCTCGGAAATTGTGTTATTGAATTATACGCGCTTGAGTCCTTTGCTTACTCGTGAAGAAACAAAAACAATAATATTTACAATTCTTGAGCGCTCCTCCACATTTTGTAATCATCACCAGAAAATTTTTGAATGAAAAATTTGGGAACAAATGGATATCATACCAGCCAACGATTCTCGCAGAAGCCTGTACACTAAATGATATGGGACGTTCCTGTTAAGGATAAAAGGAAGTTTTAAATTATCAGTTCGGTGAAGTATTGAAAACAACGCGAATTAGGAACAAATATTACAAATTTAGAGAGCTTACCCATTACTCCATGAAATTCGATGATGTTTTCTTTCCAACCAAGGACATTGTCGTCTTTCACTAACACTCAGTTTCTTTCACGGTTATGGAGGCATGAATATTCAGTGACCTAGGGAACAATTATCCAGAAGAATCGCAGCTTCTTTTACTATGAAATCGTTTTTAAAGTTTTTAAAGCCGTGTACGTCTACAATAGTGGTATTCATTGTAGCGGATAAAAGAGTATGTACTTCGACGTTAGTCCCCCGCGGCTTCGAAGGAAAGTGAGCCATCACCTCGCGTGGTATACATTACCCAAACAACCACGTGATCGTGAATCGCAATGGTGGTGTAAGGAGATCTTGTCCCGACACGTTGAAATCCAACTGTTATCTCAAGACTGAGCCAGCGGATGCATGGAAGGGTAAAGCGTCGCGTATGGGTTTTGTTTCAATCGATATAGATTTCATCGACACGATGATTATATCAATATTCACAACACCATCAACATCTCGTATTATCTGACGTTAAGATGCCTCATGCAGGTCGAAAGTTTTGAGAACTTAATCTTGTATATGCTTGGAATTTCGCTCTTCGAACGGTGCGAACGGTTGGTGATGAATTGTTTGCTTTCTCATGAGATGAAGCATATACTACTGTTGTCGTAGAACGATGTCAATCGTGCGAGTACATTCACCGATCGGTAGTAAACGTTGTGCAATGATTATATACATGTTCATAACACCATCTGCGTCGCGTATTATCAAAACGTTAAGATACGGCTTGCAGTTTGAGAATCTAATCTTGTTCATGCTTCGAATTTCGCTCTTCGAACGGTGGGAACGGTTGGTGACGAATTGTTCATGCCCCCGCTTGCTTTCTCATGAGATAAGACATATGCAGCTGTTATCGTAGGACGATGTCAGTAGTGGGAGTACCTTCCTTACAGGACTTTGCATTCAATCGGTACGGATTTGATCGGGTTCTCCGAGACTTAGCGAAAACATTTAGCTTAACTCTCAACGTCAAACGTTGCTTAAAGCGACAACATGGATATCGTTAAAAAACTTTTTCATACATTAACATCAATGTCCACATTGATACGAACTGTCAGCGAGTATTGTGTATGGAGCAGTGAGTGTGATAAAAGTTTAGAACATATCATCGACTATCTGGTGAAAAATGATTTACCGATCAGTCCGAAACGTCGTATAACAATCGTTATTTGTCGAATAAAGAGCCTGAGAGCTTTGATGCGTAAGAGATACACACGCGTGGCTAGTCGTTTGTCCGATGGAACCCTTGGAGCTAAAGCATCGTCTCTCGTTTGAGAGAATATTGAGTCGATGTTTAAGAGTCACATTTTTACCGGTTCGGTTATCGATCCCCGCCAATTTCTACAACACGCTCGGCGAATCGTACTCAGCCGTGTCACTCCGCGATCAACGAGTATGTATCCGTAAAAATGAATGTGGTGTTGGAAGCTGAATTTATATTACGAGGTGTGATTGATGTCAAAAGTTTCAACACGCGTAATTGTAAACTGTTCCAATCATCCGATATACGTCGGTGGTACTCGGAGAATGTGATGCAGTCAATTTTAGCTTCAATGGAAGAATTTCAAGAACGTGATAGCGGGTGAAACAACAGATCATTTTTGTTTATCCATGAATTACGAGAAGCGTCAAATACCAATCACTTTACATACAACTTGTTTGCTTTCTTATGTATCACTTTCTCTATCAGATGTACATCTGGATACTTTGCCATGTGTAATTCCTGTTCATAAAATCCTTCAGCGAAATTGGTGATCACCTTTCCATTCGGCTAATAAATATGTAACGGGATTTGTTCGATTTACCGTGGCAATTTCAAACACTTCCGTTGGCCAATTCGGTGTGTATCCTTTGTCGAATACCATTTTAAACTTGCTCACGCATACTTTGTCGCCAACTTTGAATTTTGCCGGTCCAGTGATTTTCAACTTGCTGTATACGGTGGGCTGTATACGCACCGCGTTGTCGCGGGTCACGTCAATCGTCAGCATTCCTATCGTACGATGTTTTCGTTGATTGCAATCTGATACGAGCTTAGGAAGACTGTCGAACCAACGATACGTTCCGTTCAACGAGAACAACTTCTGCATTGCGTTCTTCAGGGTACGATTGAAGCGTTCTACCACGGAAGCTTTCATCATACTGAACGTCGAGTAATGGTTGATGTTATGCTTCTTCGTACAATTTTCTTGAAAATCATTGTTGTAAAATTCTTTTCCCATATCCGTCTGCAAATTGCTTGGAATTCTTCCACCTTTCCGTAGTACAACAGCAAAGGCTTTGGTCACATCGCTTCCGCTTTTGGTTTCTAAGGGAACGGCCCACGCATATTTGCTAAATACGTCGATAACTGTGAGAATATATCTTATTCATCGCAAGCAACGTCATCGAAGATGAATATTGAGTCGGGTCAGGCTTGAGAAGGCGGAATCACATCCATATTATCCGAGAAAGCGAAGTATTCCGCATTCTTCACAGATGATAGCACTTCTTCGAAGTATCGATACTTTAGCTGATTCAGTGATTTGGAATATACATAAATATTCTCAAATCGTAGACCATTCGGACTCTCAAGTAAACTGCTCATAACGTTTGTTTTCCTAAAGTCGGATGGGCCACATATCACGCAACGTATACTGCCTGGTAACAACGAACCATGTTTTCGGTTTTGTTTGTAATAATCGAACGTATGATAGTACGCGGAAACATGAATATTCTTAGATTGTTTTACGAACCGCATGGTTACATGAATTATGTATGATAATTATTCTTTGGGGGAAGGTATTTATACCAGTGATTGGCCATTGCCGCCATTAGTCTCAACATGGCTATCCTGCTGTTCAGTGATCAAAGTATATGTCATTTAACCGCAGAAGAACTGGAATACATACCGAAGGTTGTATTATTGAAACGCTTCACTACCAATATTCATCACGTTTGAGAAAAGTTACCGGCTCATATAAAGGCTGATCCGGAAATACAAACGTGTCGTAGATGTTTGGAGCACTATAACCGTCCGGATCAACGTACACACACCGACGGACCTGCACCAATGATAAGGGACTGTTACACATGCATAGAACTATTGAAGGTGCAGGCCTTGTAAACAAAGCAATAAACGCTTTACCATTCGAACTACACATTCCAAGACATCAGTTTTGCGGACCTGGCACGCGTTTACAAGAACGGTTAGCGCGAGGGGATCGTGGTGTAAATCTATAATTTGTAAAACTAAATTTCCGTTGCGGAATCCTGTGATAGGTACGAGTGCAATAGCATAATAATTCCCAAAATTTATCAGGGTCAGGTATGGCTTATGTACGCGTGCAATGGCGTGAGCGACTGTCCTGTGTTATTATGTAATAATTCCAAGAACTTTCCGTTGAAGCCGGTTAGGTCTACGATATGTACGAGTACAATACCGTTATCAACGATATTTCCGTTGGATCCGTGATCCATAATCGGCCTAGTATAACTACTTGTGTAATATTACCGGTTAAATGCTCGGTGTTAACGCATTGGCAATGCGGGGAGTAAGTGCGGTTTTGAAAGATTGCCGAATAGAACTTCAACCGAACTCGCGAATTCTATAAGGTTAACTGGTGATTCGAAAGGGAACTTAAGCTCGATCTCACTGAATACACCTGACTCTTTACCGGATATAATACGTCGTGACTCTACAAGTGACTGTACTATTCTGTCCCCGAGGGTTAAAATCAGAGGGTTTATATAGTCCCAAAACTGGGTGGGGTTTCATTAGAATTTCTTCATAAGGGAATCTCAACGGTCGCGAGTGAACCATGATTCTGTTTCTAGGTTGCTATCCAGTTGGTCGAGATCACGCTCCCCTATTATTTGAGGAATAAACAGACGGAGTTTTAGAGCGTCTCCCGTTGCGAGGCGCGCGGTAGAATAGAATTGAAAATGAAATTATTCTCCATACGTAACAAAGGTCTTAAGTTAGACTTTAGAGATACCTTTAAAAGCGTTGAATTCTGCAATCTTGTGCAATATCGGTAACAGATATTAATAACATAGCTGATCGAATGTAATTAATTGTACTGTGAGGCAGTGTGAGGTAATCCGTTTTCATATAACTACGCAAGGAAGATAAAATCTTTGGAATAGATGGATTACATAATTGAACCGAGGTTTTGATACAAAATAACCACTACTTCTTTAGGGCCACGTCATAATTCTTTAGCGTAGAATCGCTATGCGACGATATTATAATACCTAAAGATGGCCCTAGAATCCCTTGCGCAGTTAGAGCTTACCGGATCATCTGCCTGCCAGCAGGGTACGGCGCTTCCAAAGCAGATGTGGTTCCCTGTTACAGGTAATTGAAAGATTTATATCAGGCTTAAACTTTAATGGCTCGGTTTTCAACATTGTTTGAAAAAAAGGGTACCATGGCTGGGTAGGCCAGTCAGGTACCTCCAGTATTCCTTTCGCCTCCTCCCTTTTAATTTTTGGAACAGTTTTTGGAATTATACTAAACGAAGGAAAACGTAGAAATAAAAATCTTTCTATGGCAGTGTAAACGCATGTTTCATGCATTGCCTCAGACCAAGGATCTTTTTTCGAGAAGAAGGTAAATGTCCCAGTGGTTGGACACGTTCTGGTGATTGGACACTATCGTAAATTTTTGTTAATATTTCATTTTTTTTAAATGATAGCGAACTTTAGGATAGAAAATAATTATCTTTAGTTATTTCCTATCATAAATAATCTAAAAGTTTTTGCAAGAGCGCGATGGATTGTTTAAAAAAAATATTATCATTTAGCAATTATGATCTTGAGGCGACATGAATGCCTTTGTAAATGTTTCGCTAACATTGAGAGCACAATTCTTAAGCTTGTAAATAATAAATAATTCGTGTGTTTCTTTTAAGTAAAGGTTTCTCGAACTTATTAAAGTTTCTAGAATTGATACCAACATTGTTTGAATAAAACATTTTTCTTTTAATGTCGAAATTACCGAGTTCATTTACTGGTACATGAAAATGCTGATTGCATAGTCGTTGGACGCTGGTCCAGTCACTCGAGCAGCATCGAGCAGAGAGTTAGTGTATGACTTAAAACATTATTTTCGTTATATTACAGTAGGTATTTTTTTTTATACATAAGTTTTTTACGTTGCTTCGATATCAAAGATCATTAGCAACACTGTACAGTGGCTCGTATGTTACTATTCCATTGGCAGCCTGTTTGGTGGTTTACATTTTTTGGTATAGTTTAGTTGAGCTTATAAAATGGGTGCGTTTCGCTAGGTCATCTTCTGAATTAAGCAGATTCTTCATGTTATTTGGCAGATTTGCTATTCTTCTTTCAGTGTCGTAGTTTTTGCATTCCAGTATGATGTGATTGATGCTGTTTGGTACATTGCATTGATCGCAGTTTGGCCGTTCCTGTTTTTCTAGCGTGTGTGAGTGGGTTAGAGCCGTATGACCTATCCTAATTCTACTAATTGTTGCTTGTATATTACGGTTCGTATTGTAAGGGAATTTTTGCCATTTGATATCATTTCCTAATGTTGGTTACTTTTGGGAATACCGTTCAGTTAATGTTTGCAGTACCTGCTTCTTGTGCGTATATTTTATATGCTTCTCAATGTCATACAGGAGACATGCAATTCCCGCACTACCGTTATCTGCACGCATATCTCACCACAGAAAGCGCAGTGTATATAATACTGTTTTAATGAAATGTTGCAATGTTTTTATTGGTGCAATGTCATTGTTTCTTGTCTCGCGGATCAGACGTATTGCCACTAAAATATGTCCGGAATTATTAACTTTTTCACATAATACCTTAATACTTTATTACACAGCATGTTTAGAAGAATGGATTTGAAAAAAAGTATTTTTATTCCATAGTATTTTAATATCATTAATAAAAGAACATAATTAACATTAAGAACTCAAAAGATCCTTCACCTACGAAAAAACTGTGACTGCTAAGTAATAGTCCTCTCCATACTAAAAAACTTCTGTGAGTACACTTTTCTGATATCTCTAAAAATTTAGGGAAAGCGTTCGGGTTAGGTCACCGATTCCTGCACGGTTTCTGGAAATTTAGCCCTGTACAGCCCTGACTCGTGTGGGAATCGAATGTCTACTGTATATGCCGTTTGGGAAAGTGGTTATATTGTCAGTTGAGTTGGCTGCTGTCTTCGCTGCTTTATCGACTTCTTCGTTTCCGTTGATAACTGAGTGCGACGGTATCCAGTATATTACTATAGATTTGCTTCTACTTCTGGCCGTTAGATATAGCTCTTTAATTTCTTGTATTAGTGCGTTGACAGATGTGGTATCTTTGATTGCTACAATGGCACTTCTTGAGGCCAAGAATACTTTAAATTCTTTGTGTGGAGAACTTATGGTAAATTCTAATGCTTTTTTCAGTGCGTATACTTCATTGTAGACGACACAACAAATTTAATCTAATAGAGGTGTTGTTAGTTGGTGTTATTATCGAGCATCGAGTACCTTTGTCAGTTTTACTTCCGTCCGTGGATATATTGCATGTAGAATAGTATGTGGTTTCTCGAATAAAATGATTGATAAATAGTGGGATCTGTTGACTCTTTAGGGTATTGTTCTAATTCTGCATTCGTTCCTATTTTTATTTCGTACTATGGCGGGATATTATAGAGTTTCCTAGGGTACATTGCTGGATGGATGATATTTGTTCTGTTTTGGATATGTTTTAGTTTATTGCATATTGGTTTTCGCGAGTGGGGATGTGATTCATAATATTTTAAATTTCCGGCGGTAAATATGTCAATATAAACAGGATTTCTTGGAGACGCTGCTACGGATGCTGCAAAATTTAGAGTAAGTAGTTGTCTTCTACCTTCCAATGGTATTTCACCGTATTTTAATAATACGTTTGAAATGGGGCTTGTGTGAAAAGCTCCCATTGCGAGTTTCAGTGCATTGTTATTTATGGGATTCAAGCTTCTTAAAAGCAATTTGTTGGTTGTTCCGTAGATAATTACTCCATAGTCAAGTTTAGATAGTATAATGGATTTGTACGTGGTTAGCAGGGTTCTGTTGTCCGCTCCCCACTTAATTGATGCTATTGAGTTGAGGATTGAGATTCGCTTTTTAGATTCGTCTTTCAGGTATCTAATGTGTGTACTCCGGGAACATTTTTCATCGAAAGTAGGCCAAGTAAGTTAATATTGTTTTCTACTTTAATGAGCGACTCGTTTAGATATAGTTTTGGGGAGATCTGGTTTTCTTTCTTCCTTTAAATGTTGTTGCAACGATTTTGGATTGCGATATTATAAATCCATTGGTTTGGCCCATTTCTGTAGTTTGTTTAGGGTCTGTTGAAGTGATGATTCGGTTGATCTGAGAGTTCTGTCTGTAACCGTATTTTTGTACACGTGGATTTTTGAACGTTACTTTCTGAACATAACCTTAATGGAATGTTTTCGGTTAACAATTATGTAACTGTATTTTCCGCAGCCCTCGTTCAGACGTCAATTTTGTAACCGTCCGATTAAATATGGTTCTATCACGATAAGAAAGTTAACGTTTTATCTGAAGGCCGGTTACTTCCCTCTCTCGGATCACCCCAGTGATATACCTTGGTGTTTGGAATTCAATCAACGCGCTCGCGCACCGTCGCGTGGCCGAGGTTTCCCGAGTGTGGACGAGGTCTCGCGAGATTCCGTCGCGCTGCTCGTTCCACGAAATATCACGCGAATTCGGCGAAACCAATCACAACACGCACCTGTATCGCGCGATGTCTAACCGCAAATCACCGAGGTGTGCAAAAAAGGACTCTCGGTGCTCGCGTGTTGTCCTGCGCCGATAACCCAGCAGAACAGGAATTATACCGGTACTGTTCTCACGCGATAATTGCACGTGCCTCTCGTCGTTGTCATAAAGTTTCTGTTGTTGCAAGCAGCCAACATTTCTTAAAGCACGCACATCGCGTCAGAGTTCACGGCTCTTTACTTTGTATATTCTAATAAACGTTCCAAGTGTTCGGTCAATTCTCATAAATTCGCGTGTGTTTTTCTGGACTCGAGCAAGAGTCCTCCTTCCACCTCCACGCTCAGCGCTGAGCGATCCCAGCGATTTTCAATTGAAATTTGCGGCAATCCGCCCGTTTCGAAACACTTGGTATCACGGGAAGGTAGGATTCGTGCCTACCAGGACCTGGAAGACGGAAGCGGTGATATGGATATGTCAGAAAATTATAGATTTATCTGGTAAGATTGGTGATTCAATATAACACTCGATATTGCGCTTAGTCCGGAGATTTATACACGATGGATGATACACCTAATGCGTAGGTTCACCCCTTACACGCGTTCTTTGCCAAAGTAACTTGCTCAGATTCACAAATGTAGCACACAGTTAGATAGTGCTTAGAAATCCGTCCCAGCAACCAATGATTCTGCCGACTAGGTCGGGAGAACTTCTCGGGTGGAGACACGTACTAAATCTTGGTCGGACCACAATGCCTAGGATTTTGGCTTGAGGCACGTGCCCGTGAGCTCAGAACCTCTGTCTAAACCTCGATTCTACTTCTGCTCTGCACGACGCGACGAGTAATCATTCCTAATTAGGAATGGTTACTCGTGATTAATCTATGTCACGAGACACTGGCAAGGCTTTACAAATTTATACTTACTCTACCGTTATGCGAGAACGCGCGTTTATTCTATCGACGTTCCGCGTCGATAGAATTCTACGTAAATAATACACGACTTTACATCTACACGGCGTAAACGACTCAAACAGCAAGGTCACGGAGTTTCCTCTTACATTTTTACATCTCGAGTTAGTGACTACTTGGCTTTATACATTACACGTGAAATAAACTGCAAAATCACAATATCCTCTCACGTGTTTAACGTTGCGAGTTGGTGACGGTTTGCCTTACACAATATATGCGAGTTAAACGGCCAGATCACTTAATATCCTCTCACGTTTCTATCGTTACGAGTTGGTGACGGACTGTCTTATACCAGATCCACAAAGTTTTGATTTATTGAGAAATTTATATATGTTTCCAAGATTTTCTTAGTGTTTTGAAATTTGAATTTAAGATTTTCTTTAATTTGAATTTTAAGTAACTTTATAGAAATGAAATATATGAAATTTGTACTACTACGCTGACGCTTGCAGGAGGCGTTTATTTATGTGAATCTCGTATAGAACGGTGCCACGACGCGATTTATACACGGAAATCTGTTGTTTGAGGCGCGTACGCCGTGAGGCTGCAAGAGCTGGTCTTGACTACATGTCGACGTAACGTTTCTCGCCTAACGGACTCTAATAATCGATTACAACCTAACTGGATCGCGTCCAGACGTAGAATGAGGGTCGACTGGATCGACGGGCTCGCATCGACCTCCTTCGATCCTGATTAAGTGGGGGCTTAGTGCGTACGCATTCGCAGCGATCACGTGGGACAAAGGAGTTTCATGATTCCTTGTCTGTTTCGCACGTATTACCGAATTCTAATATAGGTGGGGCACCTTCCCCTTACACGCGTATAGACCACACCTGTCGTACCTCGAAATATATGTAAAATGTACGGTTACATGCCCGAGCAAAAGAGGGTGTGGTCATCCGCGAATAGTAGGCATTTTACTGGTAGATTCATGATAAATGTTATGTTGTTGATGGCTATAAGAAATAGCATGACACTGATTACTAAGCCTTGAGGTACATCGTTTATTCTGGTCTGTTTTTCGAAAGATGATGCCTGGGAGGTTGGCCTTCCTCGGCGCGTGGCCTGGAGGGGATCTAACGCGAGCTACGTATTTCGTGCGACGTTGTGATGGTCTCAATGCCACTGTGTGTCTCTTTCCATCCTCCAGCACTTCCTTCTTTACCTTGCGATTTCCACGTGTAGCGCTTAATAACCTACGTATTGATTTAATCCCCTTTTAATATGTTGCTCAATATTTGGGTACAATACATTCTTTCAAAAGAAATAAACTTTTTCTTGTTCATGTATTTTAACTTTTGACGTGTGAAAACGTTCAGCGTCTTGTCAACATTCTCCGCCATTTCCAGACAATGGATGATTGACGGGCGCGTGCCGAACGCAGTCCCCACTCCTTGAGATTATAGGTAGGACCTTCTCGAGAGGTTTGTAATACGTGTGATGGAGACAGACGACCGTAGGCGAGGACTCATGTCGACGGTCGCGCGTCATTGGCCAAGATGCAAAGAGTGAGAGAGACACAAGTGCCGTAGGTGTCTCGTGATCGCGGCAACACTGCGAAAACTTGGGCCTACCTCCCAGGCATCATCTTTCGAAAAACAGACCATAGTTCAAAGTCATGGGAGAGCGTGTCGTTAGACCTTACTTTAATTGTTCTATTTTTGAAGAAGTTATGGACGAAAGCTAATAGTTTGCCCTTGATATTGTTTTTGTAGAGTATTTCAATTACTCTTTCCTTAAAAACTGTGTCGTAGGCTTTTTCAACGTCGACAGTGACTGCTGTGAGGTGGAATTTTTTTGCTAGGGTTTCGCAAATTTCAGAATGGAAACTTACCAGGTGGTCTAGTTCTTAATCTTCTGTTTACAATTTTTCGAGTAATTTACACAGAGTGCACGTTAATGAAATTGGTCTATAACTGTTTGGAAAATTTTTGTTTTTTCCCGGTTTGGGTATTGGGATTACGATGGCTTTTCTCTATTCAGTAGGAAATGTTTTTGTGGTCTAAATGAGTACGGTAAATGGACTAAGAGATTATTTGGGATATTATCTGGGCCAAGACAGATACTTTTGCACTTGCATAGTATGCTCCGGAGTTCGGATATAGAGATTTCTTTGTTGAAGGGTTCTTCAGTATCCTGGAATATTTCGTCTTCTGTTATGGAGGTCGTTCTTGATTTTTGTTGAATATTTTCTGGTTCAAGGGTTCAGTTGCTGGAATTTCTCGCGAATGTTGCAACTAGGGCGTTTGCAATATCTTTTGGGTTAGAAATAACAGTGTGTTCTTCGTCGATAAGACTAGTGACGTTTGTGTATTGTTTTATGCCTCGAATTTTATTTATTTTGTCCCAGATTATTTTAGTTGGTGTGTGGATTGTAATAGAGCTTACGTTAGTTTCTCCAGGATTCTCTTTTACTTTCTTTTACTGTTCTACGCGACATAGCTCTGAGCTTTTTATAGGTTATTGCGTTTTCAGGAGTTGGATATTTGCGAAATATATAAAAGGCGTGTTTGTAATTTTTTATTGCTTCAGCACGGTCATTATTCCACCATGGGATGTTCCCTGTCTTCCCTGTGTTTAAGGAACTGATAGTATTTAGGATTGTTCGGTTAGCTGCATCTATGATCAAATTTGTAAAACTTCCTACTAGTTCTTCGACTTTGTTATGTTGTTCCTTCAGAGGATCCTTTAAGTTGTGAATGTTTTTTGTGATTTCAGATTGGTAGGCTGGCCAATTTGTTTTATTCATTATCCACCTTTGTGTTTGAGGTCGACTTGTTTGTTGTATCGGTTTATGGCAGGGGTTCCATTTTCTAAGGAATATAGGGTAATGATCGCTATCGTATAGTTCAGGCGGAGTTTCCCATTCCCATAGGTGGGCTATGTTGCTTGTACATATGGCTAGATTTATTGCACTATCGCTACCATTTGCTGTATTGAAATGGGTTGGAGGACCGGTGTTTAAGACTATTAGATCGGAATTGTTTATTATTTTTTCTACTGTTTCACCTCACGGCTCGGTTTTGTGTGAACCCTATAGCGTGCTACGGGCGTTAAAGTCTCCTACGAGCAGCAATGGTTTGGGAAGTTGGTTTAGTAGGGTTGTGATTTCAGTGGGATTTAAGTTGTGGCTATTCGGTAAATATACGTTACATATCGTTAAATTAGAAGGCGTGGATATTTGGATGGCAGTAGCTTTTCAAGTTCGTTATAATAGGGATATTTTTGAAGTTGAGATTATTGTTCACATATACAGATAGCGACTCCTCCACTGGCTCTTGACGCGGTGGTCCGGTTTCTATAGTTAACTGTATTGTTTTTGATGTTGCCTTATAGGCAGATAAGGTCTGGGTTCTTGTGTTAATTAGTATTTCTATGTGTTCGAACCTTCGTAACATACCGTTAACATTCCACTAGATTATTGTAGTGTTCATTTTAGGATTGATCGAGGGTTTGATGTGTTTCCTCCTCTTGTTCGAAGATTTACACTCTGAGAATTATGCTTGTAGTATAATATGGTTTGGTGGTGTGTGTTTTATGCATTGTCGCTGTCTGCTTCCGAATCTCAGTTGGAAGAAGCATCGCGAGAGCCTGTCTTTGTTTCTTTATTTGTTGTATTTTCTGTTCCGTTTTTGAGCTTCTTAGTTAGCCGGTGTAGTCGTTTTTTAATACTTCTCTCCTTTAAAAGGGGATATATTTCAGTATTATATTAGTCTTAAATCGTTGATATTAGAAGTATAGGCTTTGGCAATGTCTAGTGGGTTTTCTATTCCGAATGTGTTTTCTAGAAAGCTTTTAAATTGTTCGTAGTATAGTTTGAAATTATTAGTTGGGTTGTCCAGAACAGCTTTTGCAGGTTGCAGTATGCCATCCATTTTTGCAATAATATTATTTAGCGAGTGGCTTCGTTTGCGTTACTTTTTTTGTTTGGGATTATCACATTCTGTTTCTGGCATGTTTGCGGTTGGTGTAGTGAAGAGCGTGATCTTTTACTTGTTTGCCGTTGGGGTTTTTCTGTTGTCGTTTCTTTTGGGATGTTACAGGTGATGGTTATGTTAGTTGGCTAAGTAGTGATCTCTTAGTTGTAGTTATTGTTCTTGTTGTTATCGAACAATTGCATTGTATTATTTTCTATTGTTTCCTGGTTGATACGGCACCGTATCAAAGGTGAATATCCGGTATTAAGTGTCAGCGTGCTTCATCAAAAAGGAGCATGGGACTTTATCAACATCCATTGGATTGACGTAGATCTGCCTGCGAAAGCTTTGTACGTGCTGGAATTCTTTTTTCTGTATGCCTGCTCTGAGGCACGTTAGTTTCGAAGTTGTTCTTCGTTTGTTCCTGATAAAGATTTGCACGATATGTTCATGGGGTATTGTCGGTGATACGTTTCAAAGTATTATTCTTTCGGACGGGACAATAAGTGGTCTTACATCTACTTTAATATGATTGATTATTATCGTCTTGTTTGTGGATGTTAGTTTTGGTACTGTGTCCTTGCTGTCAAGGTATATAAAGTGGATAACGAAAGTAAGTAAACATGAAGCTTGTCCTACAGAAAACTATCGCTATGACAAAAACGACTCGGGGAACTTTGATGATGTTTACGTTTATGACGAGTGGCAACCTCCTTGTATACACTGGTTATTCAGTCTTGCTAAATTCATTCAAGTATTAACATCAAACACTTTCATTCTGTGGCGATTCTTTAACAAGCATTACAGAAGTTTGTTAACAGGTGCAGTTTGCTAAGTATTTGTTACGTGTAGCTTATCATTTTTTTCGTATATTTATAAAATATTATTAATAATATTATATTTAAACATTTAAAAGCAAGGTATCTGAGAAAATTTGTATTTATATGTTTTTCATTGTATATTTTAACTTGATATATTACTCTCATCTTTATCTTCTTTTTATAGTAGAAAAATGGCAAAATTTAAGGAATAAACAAACGAACAATATAGAATTGTTATAAAAATGCATCAAGAAGATAATTCTTACCGACAAATTGTCAAATTTTTTGGAAAAAACACCTGCTACTATTATTTAAAATAGTAGCTGCTTATAAGAAGGACGGTCGATTTTTTGTATTAAGTAGATCAGGATGCCGAAAAGTTAGAAAAAATCGGACAGACAAAAGAATTGTAAATATTTGGACATTTTGTCTGCATTTATCAGCTGCAAAAATACTGGCAAAATTAGTAGATGAAGGTAAAGATGCTCCGTCAATTGAAACTACATAGAAGAAGGTTGCACGTAGCGGGGAAGCATAGTCGTGTTACAAGAAAATTGCCTTATATTGATAAAAGTAATTTGAAAAAACGAATACAATTTTATGAAATGCACGTTTTAAAGTCAGTAGACTTTTGGAAAAGAATACTTTGGACCGACGAATCGATGATTCGTATGAAGTATAGCCATGGTGGAATGTACATGTGGAGGAAACGCGGAGATGCGTTGTCATACGATTGTTCAATACCATCATTAAAATCAATAGATCAGAGTGTAATGGTTTGGGGGTGCTTTACGGCATATGGTGTTGGAAAAATTGTTCCATTATCTGGAAGGATAAACGCAAATGTTTACTTAAAATTATTGTAAATGTTTATACCAAAAGGAAACGTTTTTTCACAACGCTAAGATTGTTATGAATTACATAAAAGATAATAATATTAACTTATAAGATTAGTCACCACAAAGTCCAGATCTGTCATCGATAGAAAATATGTGGACTTTACTTAAATTAAAAATAGCCGAGAAAAAACCAAGAAATATCAATGAACTGAAACTTTTTATAACGGAAGCGTGGTAAAAGTTTACCGTAGAAGAATATAAAAAATATGTTTTATCTTTTCCAGATAGAATTTCAAAAATGTCACAGCGGAAAGGCTATCATTGTGGGTACTGAACCATAAGTTTACTTATTTTTGAACCATGCAATTAAGTACAAGTTATGCACACGACATTATATTGTTTAAATTCTCAACTAATTGTAAACAATACAATTACTTTCGTTTTCTGTACAATTTTTAGTTATGTTAATAAAATATTTACTTGAAGAAACGTACAAATATTATTATTATTTCCGTTTTAGTTCTGAACATCGTACTGTTTACTTCTTTTTGTTATCCACTGTAGATACTCGGTCATTTGAAATCCGAGAAATGAAGCGGATAGAATTCGGTCCAATTATTTTTCTTATTATGACGGCATATTCTTTTATTGAAACTCCTTCGATGGAGTCCAATATTATGCCTTGTTCTTTGGTAGGGAACTTATTGTTCTTTATCGCGGTTGCGTACGATTGTTTTTTATTTTCGATTCTGTTGTCGTTTATTGTGTCGGTCACTTGGCTGTTGGGGTTTTGACAGAGCTCCCTGTACTCAGAGAGCTCTTCGTGGTTTTCCCCATTGGACATGGTGATTTCACTTCTCACTGCATTAACATAGACTCTATTCACGGTTTGTCACACTATTTACAACACTGACGGACACAGTAGAACTCGCGAGCGATGTAAACATACGTCTGAATCGTATCGCTGACACCGTAAGACTGAGGTATTTTTGTTTTTTTTATATTAATAACAATATTTAATTTTGGAAGCTCATAGATTTTTTCACATATTTCATACATAAATATCATATTATTTTGACACAACCATAACTTAAGCGATTTGCGTACTGAATATTCATTAAAAATCACCTTTTTATTTCATTTCTTTTGTTTCGGCAATATTTTTTAACAATAAGACTTTCAAGAAGAAGAATTAAAGAAGCGTGTTAAAACAGAAAACCTAGAAGAGAAAAACAAATAATTTGCTTTCAAGAAAGTTGCAAAAAGTATTAAAAAAATCAAAAACAAAAAAGAAAATAATTTTCATTTTGTAATTTTTGTTTAACTGTGTTTAATTCTGTTCAATTTTAATTTTGTTTTATTTAACGTATATTTTCTATAAAACGTTTATAGTTAATCAAAGTTAAATCCACTATGTTTGTTTTTAATACACAATTTCCTAAATGTATAAAGATAAACGGTTAAAAGCTTTTACCAAATATAGAACATATACATAATAATAGAATGCAATTTCCCCTTAGTGTTATTTATTTATTATTTTATAATGTATACATTTATAGATTTAGTTCATAATTTTTATTATTTTCTTTATTTATAATTTGTTTCTTTTATTTATAGCATTAAATTAAAATTGCCACGTTTTTATTTGAATTTTTACAACATAAAAGAAAAATATGATGTTTTACTATTAAAAACCAGATTTTGATGAAATTTTCTACATGTATAATACATAACTTGTCACGTACGCCAACTACAAAGAAGGCTTTCTTTTTAACCCTTGACCCTTTCGTGGACGCTGGAATGTACAGGCTTAGATAAGGACCGTCATTTCCGTGCTGATGCAACAATCTAGATTTTCCAGGAATTACAATTCCGATGAAAGGATGCATACGTGACTTTTAGACCGATTTTCGGGTATGTAAAGGGCCACGGATGTATCCTCGATGGTCGTATTTTGAGTCTGACTTCCATAGACGAGAGTCGTATTAGCAAGATCTGGTTAATCTCCTTCAAGCATTCATAATCGTACAGTACATAAATTTACTGTCAGGCATTACTTTAATATGACCCTGCACTTTCTCTTGGTGCGTAATATCAGGAAGGTGGAATTAGTTTCCGCGACACTTGCAACTCAAACATTTGTAAAATCGTGCGACTAATTTAGAATATATTTGTATTACTTATTCTATAAACGTAAAAGTCAATTTATTTACAAGCCATGAATCATATCCGAATTCCAAGCTCGAGTCAAACCCACAACACAGTATACTTTTACCGCTCGAAGTGTTTGTGTATTCTTAATTATAAAATTACGAAGCCAACCTATTCCTTTAACCCAGCGGTGGGCAAAGTTGGCTCCCAGGAGCTAAAACATGTCCCCACCACCGTCTACCGTTACCATTTTTTTTTTTTTTTTTTTTTTTACGTGAGGGAATGCATTTACGCACACCCCCGCCATCCCCCAATGTGGGAGGAGTAGGCGGGGGTAGTGTGGGACTCACCCCCAATAGAGCGAAGCCCAGGGGGCATACCCACTAAACCCTCACGGTGGCCGGGCTCGGCGCTATGCGGGGAGGCACCGGGATCTCTTGCGAACACAACCGGTACCTCCCCAGCGCCGGCTCCGCCAGTTGGCGGCGGAGCGCCCGCTCTGTGGTGGGGGAAGCGGAGAGCACCCCCCCCCCCCCC
>NW_015374019.1:320361-321482 GCF_001272555.1 Dufourea novaeangliae | reverse complement strand
CGAGGTTGGGCAAAAGACCACCCAGTAGGGTCGTCACGCCCTCGATCCGGGGGACGAGGCGGCGGAAGTGGCCCTCCCATCTCCACCGGCCGTCCAGGTCAAGGCCGAGGTACTTCAACTTCTCCCCGACCCGGACGGCCGTATCCCCGACCCGAATCCAGGGCTGGGGCGCTCGCCGCGACAGAGGCAGTCCGTGAAATAGGACCACCTCCGTCTTGGGCGGCGATACACGCAGCCCCAACCCCTGGATCCCCCTGGCCAACGTGGCCACCGCCACCTCGACCAGACGGCTGACCCTGGTTACGTCCCTCCCCAGCCCGATGACGAGCGTGTCGTCGGCGTAGCACACGACACGCACACCGGGGGGGAGGGGCCCGCGCAGCGCCGAGTCGAACCCCAGGTTCCACAGCAGTGGGCCCAACACGGACCCCTGGGGAACTCCTCGGCAGACCCTCCGGCTCACGAGAGCACCCCCTTGACAGGGGTACTCTATCGACCGGTCCGTCGGGTAGTCCCGTAGGACGGCCCGCAGATACGGGGGCACTCCGTGGTCTCGGAGCGCCCTGCGTATCGCGTCCCAGCGGAGGGTGTTGAACGCGTTGGCTATGTCCAATGACACAGCCAACGCCACCCCCCCCCCGCCCGGGAGACCGCCAGATCCACGAGGGCACGGACATGGTCGACGGCGTTTAGCGTCGACCGGCCCTCGCGGAAACCGTACTGGCAGTCTGCCAGCCCGGAACCACCGACGGACAGCCACCTCGAGAGACGGGCAGCGAGCACACGCTAGAACAGCTTGCCCGCCTCGTCGAGGAGGCATATCGGCCGATAAGCCGAAGGGTCACCCGCGGGCTTTCCCTTTTTTGGGACCAGGGTCAGCCTCGTCCGCTTCCACAGGACGCCCGAGGACGCGCAGGGCCAGGCGCATAGCCCTACCGGGAATGCCGTCCGGCCACGGAGCCTTACGGCCTCCGAGGCGCGCGACGGCCACCGCGAGCTCCCCCTCGCTGACCCCCCATTCGGCGGACCACTCCACGGGGTCCGCCGGCTCGAGCGGTCGGCGACCCTCCTCCGGATCGTCCAGAAAGAGGGTGCCGACCACCTGCTCGAGCACGGGGGGG
>NW_015374019.1:318249-319832 GCF_001272555.1 Dufourea novaeangliae | reverse complement strand
CAGGGGGGCGGTTCTGCTGGGCGGCGGATACATCCATCAGGATGTGGAGGTGGTCGCTTAGCGATTCCACCTCCTCCGCCACCCGCCACCCCGTCACGAGACGCGCGGCGGCGGGCGTTGCCCACGACAAGTCCACAATGAACTCGCCCTGCCACCGCACGCACGTGCTCGCGGATCCCCGGTTGAGCAACCGGTGGTCCAATCCTGCCGCCCACACCCCCACGACATCCCCCCGCGCGTCGGTCACGGGGCTTCCCCACAGGGTGGACTTCGCATTGAAGTCACCCAGGACCAACGTCGGACGCGCTGGACCACGTGACACGACGTCCCGTATCCGGTCCAGCAGCGTCTCGAACGACGCGAGAGGCATGCTCGGTGGAGCGTAAACCCCGACCACCGCCAGGCGCCCATAGCGGGCCGCGACGAAGCCGCGCCCCCGCGCAATGGCGCTGTGGGGCACGTCTCCGTGGCTCACCACTGCCACGGAGCCGTGCGCGTCCCCCACCCAGTCCGGGCGGTCCGGGACGCGGTACGGCTCCGCGGCGATCGCCAACCCCACACCAAGCTCGGCCAGGCTATGTAGGAACAAGTCCTGAGCCCGGGCCGAGTGGTTGAGGTTGGCCTGGAGGACCCGAGTCGGGGGCATGAACACTAGGCCGTGTCCATGGCCTCCTCCGGCCGGATCGTCCCTCCTCATCGACCGGCGCCTGCACCGGTCGATCTCCCCGCGGCTGCGAGGCCGCAGCCGCGCTCGGCACCGCTGCAGTCCCGCGCCGCTTGCGCCGCCGCGACGGTGGAGGTGCGCAGCCCTTGCCGCCCAGACGATGCCCGGCCGGCCGACCTAGGTCGGCGCAGACCGGGCACCTGGGGGCCTCGGCGCAATCCCGGGCCACATGGCCGGTGCCTCCGCAGGAGTAGCACCGCCCGCCCATGTCCGCGTCACCCGGACATTTTTGGCGGACGTGCCCCTCCTCCAAACAGCGGAAGCACCGGAGTGGCCTGGCCGCGAGCACCTCCACCCGCGCGGACGACCAACCGACCAGCAGTCGGCCGGCGGTCGCCGGCCTCCTTGCCACGACACCGGTGCACTTAGCCCACACCCCGCCGAGGCCGGATCGATTGCGTCTAACGACGTCGACCCGAACCTCGGCAACAGTGCAGCCCCCGGCCGCGGTAACCGCCCCCGCCACAGCCTCCGCGGTGACCGACTCGTCAAGGCCCGTCAACCGCACCTCGGCGGTCTTGACGGGCCTACTGACGCGCACGTCGGTCCCGCGGTACACGTCCTCCAGGCGCCGCGCGAGGGCGTCCGCCCGGGCAGCCCTCTCCGGCCCCGGGACCTCCAGTATCGAGGCCCCTGTCTGGCCCTTGCGGTAGCGGACGTCCGCGATGCCGACGTCCGCCAGGCGGACGCTGGACTTCGCCTTTTGCAGGACCTCCGCATAAGAGGTCGAGCTGCCCGGGGCGACCGTGAGCGCCACCGCGGCCCTCTTGGTTGGGGGCACGCGGCGGACGCCCAGACGCCTTCCCTCGCGCCGGCGCCGCCGGAGGAGCCGGAGGCGGGGGCGCCGCGGCCCTGGCCC
>NW_015374019.1:294740-317604 GCF_001272555.1 Dufourea novaeangliae | reverse complement strand
CCGCCCCGCCACCCCCCCCGCCACCGGGGACGCCCGCCGGACCTCCCTACGCGCGGACAGCGCCTCCGCAGCGGTGAGCCGAGCGCGGAGGTCACGCACCTCCCGCTCCAGCTGAAGCTCCCGCTCGGAGAGCACCGTCCGCTTGGCCTGCTCTGCAGCCGCATAGCGGATCTGCGGGGCGGCCTCACGGAGCGCCCGGACGTTCGTCCCCTTCAGGTTGGCGCTTCATCGCGCCACCTTTTCTATGACCTGGATGCGATCGTTGATGACCGCACCCAGATCCGGCGTGGGGGCACGCCGCATTTCCTCCGCCACCGCGTCACCCGGTGGCAGCCTCTTACAAGACTTGTGGACCGGGAGCGGCGGCACTGCCCGGTCCTCCAAGTCTTCCTCGCGGAGGCCCTGCCATTTGTGCGTCAGCTTGAGCTGCTTTCGCTTCGCCTCCGCGTAACCAAACCTCTCTCTGGCCGCAGGGGGCCGCTCCCTCTTCCGGCCGCTCGACGCGCCAGAGCCGACCACCCCCGAGCTAAACGACGAGGCGGAGACGGCCGACGCATCGGAGTCCCCATCCTCGTCGTCGCTGATGGCGACGACCCGGTCGATGCTCCTGGAGCTGTAGCACCTGACCAGGCCGTCAGGGAGGCGCCGGAGGCGCACCATCGGTGCACCTCCCGTCATCGGGCGGGCCGGCCCCGACAGGCCAGGCACCGCTTCTGGAGGGGTATTGCTACCCCTTCCTTCTCCAGTAGCCGTTAAGGCACCTCTGGCCTGGTGGTCCACCAAGCGGGCCCCGCAGTCGTCGGATAACGACGCAGGTGTGTCCTGCTTGACCACCACACCCGCGCCGGCTCCTGGGGTTCCGAAAGCCCCTGGAGCGGTAACGTTATTCTCTATAATAGAACTGTCCATATTTATTTTGTCAATAAAAGTCAATAGGAAGCCGGCGGCCTGGGGGCCCACCAACCGGTCCTCACGGTCGTCAGATGACGACGAAGCGGCGGCCCGCTCAACCACCGCCACAACGCCGGCTCCTGGGGCTCCGAGCACCCCTGGAGCAGTAACCATAATCCTCATTTTGTCGTCTGTCATCTTTGACTCCCTCCTCTCCTACCACACACACCGTTAGCACCCTTGGCAACCGAGGTCACCAAGGGTCCCAGGGGGCACCACGTGGAGGTGGTGTGTGTGGATTTGACCAGACCGGGCCCGCCGACATCGCCGAAATTCGCCGCAGCAGACGACACCGAGGTGTCGCCTGATTATAGGTCGAACATCAGCTCCATCGTGGTTTTTGACGCAGGTCGGAGTGACGTAGAACACCTACGCACCCCCCGCTGCGAAAGCCCAATCCAGTCTCGCCCCCCACCGTCTACCGTTACCATGGTGTAACAGAGACAAGAGTCTAGGCTTTTTTGTTTCTACTAAGGCATACGTTGCCAAAGAAAGGTTGTATGGGAAAGCGAGCGCGTGATCGGCCCCAACGCTGCCCAGCGCCATTCGACACCATTTCGAACACCTACGTTAGTGAATGGAAGAAGCTGACGGAAATCTTTGCTGGTATTGAATCTCCAACTTGATATTACGCACTAACCATTTTCAAGAAACAAAGTGACATTATTCGTTAACTATAGGGTTTATGGCTAATAAAGGTCAGTACTTTTTTACTCAAACTTTAATGCTCTTCGATATTTTGGCATAAAGAATATAGGATTCCATTTGAAAAACAAAATTGACCTTCACATCTCTGAAACGCCTCCATTTACAAAAAAATATATACATTACATAATGTATCCCTCCAGTCATAGAAATTTTTTATAAAAAGTTTTTTCATACAATGCATACTTTAGAAGTTATTCAGGGTGAACAAGTTGCGTGGACCGCCATGTACTGTATTTTCATTTTAAACCTATTTTGAAATGAAAATGAATCATATTACAATGAAAACTGTCAGAGTTTAGAGCCTGCGTCGCAGGGAATACATAATTGTATATTACCATTTTAGAGTATCACCTCGTAAAAGGTTAGCTCACACAGAATAGGTCTGTTAAGCATTATTCCTTCGTTCTTCAGAATTCTGTGCAGATTAGAGCTTGTACTCGGTCACGCAGAATACAAGGTGCGTCTAAAAAGTTCGGTGAATGGTCTCAGAAAATAAAGAAAACAAAAGATACACTGAAAATATCTTTATTGGCCTTCAAAGTAATCTCCATTAGTTACAATACACTTTTGACAACGGTTGTAAAGCTGCTGAAAACATTCTGCGAAGGCTTCTTCTGGAATCGCTCGAAGCAACGATGTCACACGTTTTTGGATGTCCGGGAACAAATCTTCGGCTTATTCAAATCTTCGTGTACGATAGTGTGCACACTATCTTTGCTAATCCCTAATTCATCCGCTATCATTCTCAAAGTCAGCAGCCGATCATTTGCAAGCATCTATCGCACTCGTTCCATGATGTCTAGTGTTCTGCTTGTTGACGGTCGACCCGAACAAATTTTTTGAAACACATTTTTTATGCACTGCTTCTGTTCCGTACACTTTCACCAACATTTCATGGATCTCCGTCGCCGTTTTCCCCAATTTGTAGCAAAACTTTATGTTTATGCGTTGCTCCATTATTCCATATGATACAAGTTTTCACACACACTACGTTTGACAAGTCGCACAGGCAACTCTGCTTCAGCTTAGTGTTTTCGGCACTAGGGGGCGATTCTTTACATGTCTCTCAAAGAGCATGCGTGGGCGCGCGTTTCTAACCCGCGTTGTTGTTTAAATGTCGGATCATTCACCGAACTTTTTAGACGCACCTTGTAGATCTGCTGAGCATTATTCCTTTGTTTGTTTAAATCTGTACAGGTTAGAACCTGCAGATATTCACGTGAAAATTCTCTTACTGCTGTCTAAAGAAAAACTCTGTGACTAGCTCGAAGTTGATCGCTTGCGGAGACACTATCTCATATACTTCTTGTGTTTCAACTTCCTTTCCAATCTTTTAATACGTTGTTACGACCCTTTTTGCGCCGTGCCCCTTCCGGCCCGAAATTCGACTCGGGCACGGAAGAACCGAGAACCGGACCGCCCCATGCAACATCTCATTCGCACGAAATAACATCTAAGCGCTCTTGGAGGATTCTTAGGGAAATACTACCGGTCGAATTTAAACTAATCACGTGGTAATCTCGCGCCGAGTTACCGCTCGCGATTGCAGGACCATAGCGATCGGTGTCAATACGGGACGGTGATTTATGTTGAAAAGATTTATGTTTAAAGATTTATGTTAGTTATATACATGTAGAAAATTTCGTCAAAATCGGTTAACGTTTCTACGAGATACAAATAATTAGAAATGTTGAAAATCGCAGTTTTTCCCGACTTTTAATCTACAACTGTAGTAAATATAACAATTCTCACATCTTTTGATGTCTGTCGCTCGTTTCTGTATTAACCGATTTCAATGAAAGTTTCAGTATGTACATAACTAACATAAATCTTCGATATGTATTTATTAAATTTTCATTATAGCCTAAGATTAAAAATTTGTAAAACACGACCTTTAATATTTTCTTCGCGATTCGGACCAATTGCAACTTTTTCAAACTTTTTTTTCACATCATTTAGTAAATTAATGTCTCTAACTTCACAAAAAACTCAAGTCATTTGGACCAATTTTAAAAGAGTTGTTCCGTTTTAAAGGGTGTACGAATACTTTTTACACTCATTGTACATTAGTTCCAACAATATGATTATGCAATACCATTATAATGTTAGAATTTGTATATAAAATATATAAATGAAAATATAGATAGGTTGTATAGATTCGGTTATCCTAAAAGAAGTTCCTTTATGTTTTTAATATTCAATGTAGAACATATACTTGCGACTATTTATCCTTTTCCACCTTCACTTTGTACTCTTAAAATAATTTTCTAATATTTCCTATGACATACATATAAGCATCTAATTGTTCACTTCGTTTCAATATCATAACGACATCATATATGTATACGAAATGCAAACATTTTATTGAATCTTCTTTTCATAAATTAAAATGGCAGCTTGATTTTATTTGTCATAAATGTATTCATACTTTATTTAACATTTTGATCGTTTTAATAGCCATGTCGTGTCCACGAAATCATTTTATTTGGTCTTTTTTGTAAATTTTTACACAAAACAACTTTGTTAGATTCCCATGGTAAACGTTTATAAAAGTGTCAATACTGTTATAATGACCACCCTGTATAACTCAAAAACACATTGTTCTAAGTAGATTGTGGATTGTATGTATTTATAGAAAGTTCAGTATTGTAAATGGTTGAATAAAATACAATAAAGTTTTTATTTTATTTACAACTTCAAAGAATCCTTAATACAGTAAAGAACTTTCTATTAGATTTCAGTTTCTGTAAACCAAGCTACACAAATCTACAGGATGTACCAAAAGTGTTGCAGGTCCCTAAAATGGATCACTCGTGACGTGATTTGGAACAAGATTTTCCTTGGAAAAAATGTCATCCGAGGTTTCGTTAACGAGATATTAACGAAAAACTCCGACCAATCATAGCACGAGTCTGCCGGTCGAGCAGCCGCGGTATCGTTGGCAACGAATCGCAACGCGTAGCCAACGCTACCGCAGGAGCTCGGCCGGCAGACTCGCGCTCTGATTGGTCGAGGTTTTTTGTTAATATCTCCTTAACAAAGCCTCGGGTAACATTTTTGCTAAGGAAAAACTTGTTCCATATCAACTCACGAGTGACCCATTTCAGGGACCTGCAACACTTTTGTTATACCCTGCATATTTGCATACATATCCCCAGATTGGTTACAAGATATTCGATATTCGTGAAAACATTCTTTCATATGTACTACAGTTTCAAAGTGTCGAATAAACATGTAAACTTTTGTACAGTACTGCATATGCACGTCTCAACTTCCGATCGTCTCAGAATCCCGAAATTGAATTCCGGAGATTGTTGCAATAAATAATTCACGGTTCTTTAAAAGTTTTCGAGGCTTCGAAACGCTCTGCCTCCGCTTCACCAGTTAATCTTTGCTAAGCGATATCATTAATTAGTCGAATCTACTGCGCGGAGAAACGACGCGTCAAGTTAGCAGAGGCATTACAGAGTCCTCGCGATTATCGACTCTTTTTTGGTATGCGATTTTTTTCCAGGCGTCAACCCCACCACTGGGGGGTGGGGGAGGGGAGGCCGTGGAACTCGGCAACCGCATACTTTGTTGCCGCAGCGCGCTGAGACGGCTTCTCGTTCACGAGCCGACGACTGAACGTTGGGAGCCCACAAAAAGGTTACATTCCCGGGTGTCGGTGAGACAATACTAATGCAACGATCAAACTTTATTATTTTTGATTCTTTATTAATGAAACTTTTATAAACAAATTGGTGAGATTTTTCTGATTATAATGATACCAAACACATCTCACCAATGTACTAGTAAAAGTTTCATTGAAAACGAATCAAAAATAAAAAAGTTTCATCGTTGCATTAGCGTTGCCTCGCGGGCCGGGCAACAATGTATGCGCTCGATGGACTCGACGGACGGAGCGGGGGAATGTACGACGATTAGTCGAAGCGGTCAATCGTCAGCGACTGCCCAGAGTGCTGCCGACGAATAAAATGTAGCTGGAGCACCGTCAGTCACACGTATTTTTATTATTGGCCGAAACGGTACATACATGATCGGACTGTGTTGTCGGCAATAATGTAATCATTGGTCGGCGAAAGCGTCACAGGCGGACCACGCAGCCGAGTCGAGTGGGAAAATAAGCTTTCCCTCTGTTTTTCACTGGCTTGTCCTTTTTTACGTTCGTAATACTACAAAGGCGAATTGCCGAGACTCAAGCTTCGAGCAAAAAACGTATTCACGGGGATCAGAAGCAGTTCGCGTAATCCAAGATCATCGTCCCCTCGCGGACCCGAGATAGGGACGATAATCAAGAGGACTCTGCAGTAAGGAACAGCTCGCCGTTTTCAAAGCGCTATCGGACCCACGAGGTCGTGATTCCACGTCGAAAACGATCATCGAGACTTTCGCCACGTTCGGAATCGTAACTCATCAAATCATAAAACCGAAAAACGTGACTTGCGTCCCGACGCCGGAATTTAATACCGCGTCACGGGGAAACAGAAAGTCAAGCCTCCCCTTTTGTCCGCGACACCTCCGATATTATTCATATTTATTTAGCAGACGATTTTGCGTTCGATGGTCCTTTCTGGTCCGAATTTCACGTTGGCTGACGATTTTCAACTGTGCGAAAATTTTTCCGACCCGACGAAAAACGGTCCCGTATCTTTGTAACTTTGTCTCGCTAAAGCCTGAAGTGGGAAAAAAAAATATTCATTTTTCCTGGACCAGTTTCGCCGTAGAAAAACTACTTATTTGTCCCGTTGGGAAATTTCTTTTACGATTAACGAATGACGTTTTGAAGTCCTCCTTTTTCCAAACTCTGCAAAGTTTTCAGAAATGCGGAATTCTATGTTCTGGGCGATCCGGATGAATTTTTTACAAAGTATATACAGGGTGAGTCTTGTAACGTGACGACTTGAAATAACTCGTAAGTTATTTGTTGTACAAAAAAATTTTTCAAATAAATGTTACATGGTTTTCAGGGGGACAAACAACACTGTAATCTGTTTCTTGTTACTTTCTTTTTTATCGAGATATGAGGGACATCTTCGGCTTTTCAAATGGAATGCCCAATATTTTGTCCCGAATTCGGATAAAGCACCAAATACTGCGTGAACAAGTACTATACCAAAGGGGGCTTAAATTAATAATTACTGAGATATTGTCAAATTAATAAACTTCTGCTAGGAAATATTTCATAATGCTCAGTCAACGTGAGACACGACTTCGTTTATGACAGCAAGTCATGTTTGTAAACACGTTGCTTGTTACGTGTTAGACATCATTAATATGATATGTAGCTGAGTTTAGTAGCTGCTTAGTAGCTCAGTAAACGTGAAAGTGCGAGGTTCCTGTAACAGAGAAAAGTGCGATATGATAATTGTTTATGGTGTCTGTCATGAAAATGCTACGAGAGCTAGGATATTATACCAAACGAAGTATCCTATTCCAAATCAGCCATCACATTCCACCTTTTTAAGGCTTAGTAAAAGGCTTCAAGAACATGACAGATTTAACGTACAGAAACGTAACTGTCGTAAAATTCTAACTGATGGAGGATGTACTTCTGCCTTAGCAGCTGTTGCCCATAATCCACATATTAGTACACGGCAGAATTCGCATGGTTTGGACATTAGTCAAAGCAGTGTTGTACGTATTCTTCATTCGGATCACTTTCATCTGTATCACCTATCAGTATATCAGAAGCTACATGGATGAGATTTCGAGAAACGCGTACAATGCTGAGTGATTATTGCACCAGATAAAAGATTCATATGGTACCTTTGTACAGCCTGTTTTCTGGACTGACGAAGCCATGTACACAAATTGCGGAATAATAATTTATTAAAGATATTAATACAAAAAATATACATTATTGGGCAACAGAGAATCCACATTGGATTCGTGAAATTGACAACTAATACCAGTGGAAAGTGAATGTCTGGTGCGGCATAATTGGTCACCAAAGCATTGAACCGTACTTCATTCAAGGATCATTACCGGGTCAAACATACTCCACAGTTTTGTCCGAAACACTACCAGGCCTATTATAAAATGTATCGTGTCTAATACATCAAATAATGTGGTATCAACAGGTCGGCTGTCCAGCACATTACCGACGTGGCAGTAACATTGTTCGGCCAGCTCGTTCGTCAGATTTAACGCCGCTCGATTATTTCCTTTGGGGAATATTAAAAAATGAAGTTTATTACGAGCCACCAACGAAGGCCGAAAATATGCGAGATCGTATTATTAGTGCATGTGCCGCAATAACTGCAGAAACACTAGGAAAAGTTCTACGTTCACTTATAATCTGATTACAAGTGCATTGATTGTAACTGACAACACTTCGAACACCACTTGAAATAAAACTTATTTTACAAATTATTTTAGGAATTTTTAATTTTAAACCCAATTTAATGTAATTCTTTTTTACGCAGAATTTGCTGCTTTATCCGAATTCGAGAAAAAATATTAGGCATTCCATTTAAACAATTGAAAATGCCCCTCATATCTCGATAAAAAAGCAGAGTAACAAAAAACAGATTAGAGTATTGTATGTCCCCCGGGAAACCATGCAACATTTGTTTGAAAAAGTTTTTCGTACAACAAATGACTTACGAGTTATTTGAAATCGTTATATTACAAGACTAACCCTGTAAAATGGTATTATGGAAGACCGAATTCGTTTCAAAGTTTATTGGTCATTTTAAGCGTTCCTTGCATGGTACGTAATAAGTAGATGAAGAGACGAATATAGGTGAGTTGTAAGAATTTATGTTTTTTAGGGCAAAGATTTTGGTCATTCAATGAAAAATACAATTCAAGCTGAAGTTTTTACTAACAGTGCTGGATTTTACGCTTATATTTGTGTGAATGAATTATTGTAAATTCATTTATTCTATTACACTAAAGATTTTAGGCAGTTCTGACGTGTGCAATTGGGTGACACAATAAGTCGGAAAGTGTAATGAAAAATTTGTGTTTTTAGTTGTATAAGGTTAAGAATTGAATATGAAAAATTGCATAGGTAAACGCCAAGTGTAACTTCACAAACCTAAGACTTAATAATTATACTGTTCAATACGATTTTCGATCTGCAATATCCATTATGACATCCTTATAGAGTTCCTCGCCCAGATCACGAATTCGTAAACAGAATTTCTCAATCTCCTTCAGTTTCTGAAAAACATAAGCTTTTGTAAAAACACCCGATTTTGGCCAAAAATGACGTGTTACGTGAAAACTAAAAACGCTAGAAAGTTCAATTTAATCTTGAAAGATAGAGGAGAGTTCCCTGCATACGCCTAGCTACGGCACTGAAGAGTCCAGGTAAGCGAGCAATGACCGCATGGTGGTAAAACGCCGTGTTCTTCTTCAGAAATGTATACAGAATCCTATACTGTGTAGCAAATTAGTGCTAGGGAAAAAACTTTTCGTAATGATGCAAAAATAGTGCATAGGAAATACGCACATCGGCTCTTGTTTAAACTTTTATGGCTATTTACAACCATTAAGAATTACACAATTTAATAACTAAATACACTGCTGTATGCAGGAAACTCTCCTCTATGTTTGAAGATTAAATTGAACTTTCTAACGTTTTTAGTTTTCACGTAATACGTCATTTTGGCCAAAATCAGGTGCTTTTACAAAAGCTTATGTTTTTCAATAACTGAAGGAGATTGAGAAATTCAGCTTACGGATTCGTGATCTGGATGAGGAATTCTATAAGTATAAAGGATCTCCCAATGGATATTGCAAATCAGAAAAAAAGGTTAAATTTGTTGTGTTACCAATTGTATAAAAGTTACGTAATCATAATTGCTGAAGGTGTGAATTTATAGATTTGTTTTTATATTTCACTCAAAGTAATAAGATAACAGAAAAGATGTTACAATAAAACTATATGTATATCAGTCACTCTAGTATTATTAATAATTATAATTGCACTACCGAGTTAAGGGGATACACCATCTTGAGGGCCTAAAAACAATAGGTAAATATGAAAATTTTTCTCAGGTAATTATTATTGAGTAAAATGTTAGGTACCATTTTAACTTTATTCCCATCTATTAATTATTATTTGAAATTACAGTGGCAAAGTTATATAACATTGTCTACCGTCATGTCTGGCGGGACCTTGTCAACTGACATCAACAGATCTCTGAAACTATTCATCCGGTTAATTTCTAATTTGAACACACTATTCGCTATCATATCCTACATTCTAGATAATTTTAGAAGGAATAATGTCTCCAAATGTGAAGTTAATTGGATGAATAGTTTTGGAGATCTGTTGGTGCCAGCTTAATAACGTTAATATATTGCCTAACATCCCTCAAACTATATTTTACTCACTAATTACCTGAGAAAAAAATTCGTTAAATTTACCTTCGTTAGTTAGACCTGCATGGTGGTTTACTCCCTTAAAATAAACCAATAATAGCTATTTAACATTTCTTATAATAATGCGAGGCATTATTATTGCAGAACAAGAAGAATATTCACATTTATTACGTACATGCAAATAGAACTAGGACGACTTATTGAATTCTCCACGTTAAATGTCTCCTGTTCAGCTCGAGTTCGAAAATTCGCAACTATTGTGTATTACATAGCATTACGAATTGATTTTCCATCAAAACGCCATTTGATCGTGCGAATGCGTTCGCGTCACATGCTTTGGTATAATTAACCAGTTGAAAACGGGATTACACAGAATCCCGCTAACTCTTGCAGTTGCGCTGTTATTTGTCAGGAAGCGCTTACGCCGCTCTAATCCCCGGCTACGCGACTGCGTGTTTACGAATTATCACTCTTGACTACTAGATTCTCATTAAGCTATTGTGCACCTAAAACTGGAACCGTTGTTCAAGGAACGTGAACTGCCTTTCTGTAGAATTTATATAAATTCATAGAATTCATAAACTTCATAACAGTTTTTATTAAGAAAATTGAACTGAGGATATTTGATTTTGTGTTTTTATTGACACTGAATAACTTCTGTTATTTAATTAATTGAATTAACTCAGTATAAATTTTCATTCTTGTTTTCTAAAGGATTCTCTTCTATTTGTTCCTGTTATTATGAATAATAACATGCCCCGTTATTTTTACAATTCTATGAAGGGAAATATACTAGAATTTACTTTTTTTTTTATGAAGGATCTGATTTTGTTTTCGTGACTTTATACATATAGTCTACAGGGTAAGGACGTCTAATATCGCCTATCCAAATTCAAAACGTTCTCAATTGAACAGTAATCAATACGTTTATGTCTAAATAGTCTCGGATGAAAAAGAAATTGTTTGTGTTTCATGTACGGTAGGATAGAACTGGTGAAATCTATACAGGATAAGTGAAAATTAGGATTGTGAAAAGATGCACATAATATTACTTACCTGAAAAATATTAATTAATGTATGCATTTATGAGCTTCCAAATTTCTATTTATATGTGCGTTCAGTTTTTTTTTAACTATGTGTGTGGTTTGGAGGTTTTTTGTTAAATTTTATTCAATGGGCTTATGTTTAATGGGATCATATGTCTTTACTATAAAAATAAAAGAATACAATTACAAAATATTTACATTGTTATTTATTATTTTTTGAGACGATCATGTTTACATGCTGGACAAAGATTAACTCTGTACACATCGACTCTGTACAAGATCAACACTAAAAGATAGACGGTATTGGGTGCGCGCTTGCCAAGACACACAAATATTGCTTCGGTTTACAAAAATGTTGGAACTCATTACAATGCTACAGCATGTCATTAATTAGATACACCCAGTAAGTATTCATGCATTCGTAGAATTTAAAAATTTGCCTTCTCCTATTGTGTCGTAAAATTGTGATGGTTCAATACATTTGTACACTATCAAAATTCACCGAAATACCTCTCATTTGTTACATGTTGCTCATATAACGTTGCACACATAATATGTTTTCTTATACATATTTGGCTATTAGTTTAATTCATTGTCAACAGATTCCAACACTTTCTTCACGAGGTATTACTAGTGGCAATATTACGTGCTAAGCAATATTGGATACAGTTACCCTATCGTTACTATAAATTGTCATTGCAAAGACTATATCTTGTCTCTTAAATGATACGTTCTTCTACGAGCATGTGTCATTTATAAACGATCCTATAACCAGCACTAATCCACTAAAAGTATGAAAAATCGAAAATGCATAGTTCCCTCGGTACCGTCAGAGTAATCTCGTGTATCACCGTCGCCACATTGAATTCGCAATATTCCCATGAAACAGCGAGTATCGGACGAATTAGACGAGAATGAAAAGTGTTCGTGTCGGTTAATTAATAAGTTTCGCATCCGATGCGTAACCATCCCTCTCAATGGTACGCCCAGTCAGGATGGATTATGAATATCTCGAAAACTCGTTGAAAACGGGATCGAATTTTACCGGTGCACGCGAGAACTGGCGCAATTAACTTGGCGGGAACGAGATTACCGGGAATTTAGCGCCCCTATCAGCCGGAATATCGTTTGTCAGTACACTAGGCGTCTCCTTAATTGTACGCAGCGGGCTTAAAATTCGTTAGAATCCGAGGTGACGAGGCTTTGATGAGGGAAATAAAAACGACTGCCGAATGAATGAGTCAACATTCATTGCTGATGATGTTTCCTGCTCTGTGATGCGTCTTACTTTTTAGTAATTTGATTAATCCTTTACAGAATAGATCCAATACCCTCAAATCGTTATTTCAAAATTACGAGACTGATATACACTACCGACCAAAAAGTATGGGACCAGGCCTGATAATTAAAAACTGAGACAAATATTATTTTAAATAGAATTGTTAAAAGTAATGCGATAAAATTGATTGGAAATGACTTGCACATGTACTGATTCCGTAACTCGTAACAGAATAATGTGTTACTGTTCTATGAATTATGAACTATGGTCCCATAGTTTTTTAGTGAACTATATCTGATTCCATCGAAACATTTTCTTAAAAAGAGGCTGAAGGTCCGTTTTTCATAATGCTTCAATTGTAGCTGATATACTGCTGTATATAAAAATTCCAATGTCAAGGAGACATAACGCAATGAGGATGAAGCAGTAATTTATTAGCATCTTATGTAGAAAATATAAAATATAGTGTCACACAGAATGCAAACTCTCGTTTATAGAATTAAATTGCTATTTCACGTATCATCGAAGGAGTCTGGATTTTTATAGTAACCTAACATTAAGCTGTGGTAATGTTACGTCCCGCGTTGCGGTCGTTACTTTATTTCTATTTTCGGGTCCTGGCTCTTTTAAGGTGCTAAAGCACGCCCTGTCTAAACTTACCGATGATATACAGAATTAGGATATGGAACGGGAGGGATTGGAAATCACTCTCGTTTATAACAACAACAAGATATATTCTAACAATGAATAAAATAAAATATACAATGAAGTCTTAACATACCAATGATGATGAATGATTAACGCTTGCGGCTGGTTCAGTCGGGGTTCGGGTCCTTGAAGGGGCGGAATACTTGCTGGCGCTCGGAGCCGTGATGCAGGGGTCGGGCACTGCGGGATACGTTATCACCGTCTCGGACGTCACACTTCGCGGTCCGGTGTCTTATCGAACTCGCCTGTTAGGCCGCGCGTAATCGCAAAGTCGCGTCGCACTGAATAGGAAACGTCACGGAACCCGATACTGAACAGCTGAGTGACCGCTGTCGCTCAGCTCGCCGTTACGCGTGAAGAAACGCAGACGAAGCACCGTCTAACAAGAACGAATTACAATAAGGAGAAGAACCTTGCCCGGTTTGGACAATTGCTTTTATAGTGTTTTTCCCCCTCCCTTTATTGAAGAACGTGGAAGATACGGGGTAGCAACAAGCTATTGTTCGTCAGGGAATCCTCGAGTCGTCGTGGCGGTGTTTCGATATTGCTGATCCGTCCGGTCCGTCGGTCAACGTCCCGTCGGTCAACGTCTCGAGGATTCTCGACTACGCGCCTAGCTTGACGTGTCGCTGATTTGACGATTTTCGCTCGCTCTTCGCGTTGCGAAAAAATGTGCAAGGAAAAGAGGTAATATTCTTAACGGGATATAACAGTAACAAATAAATTTGAGGAAAAAAATTGTTTGCTTCTGTTTCGTGTTTCGTGGTGTTGCAATTCTCTTCCAGTATAATACAAAAGACTTCAGGGTAATGTCTTTATAAGAAGTGACAAGGCATCTATTGCTACGTCATTACTTTCAATTTTGTGACATATAAAATGGAACAGATTTTCTACGTATATGTAAAATTCAACGTACACATCAACAGTTCATTTGCAACGTGATTAACTCCACAAAAATTATCCGGGAAATTTATTGGAAATATAAAATGTTTAGCACTAGTCAAGTAATTTAGCACTAAAATTTGAAAAAAATTCAAAGAGTGGAGTTAGTCACGTTGGCTTACTAACAGTTCATACAACCGATCAATTTCAGGTTTAGTAATAGAAACATTATCCGCTCATCGCACATTCACTGTAGCTCAAACAATTTCTCTCTCTCCTTTAATTTCCTTTGTTCTCAACAGCACCATACACCTTGCACAAAATCGGTTTTCCTATTAAAATTAAAGCAGAAAATAGGATTTCCGTGGCCCCGAGAATTACTCTTCCCACGTCTAAAAAAAAAGAAAAGGTCAATCTTCCAAACGGTATCTTTTTCAACGAACCTGTGTAGGTACTGGACAATAGGTATATAGAAATTATTTTCTAAACAATGTTAACATTCTGTGCATTCTCAACGGCGAACAAAGCTACCTACCATTCCAACCGGCTAAGCCGTAAAGGATAACTCGTTCCGCAGATTTTCACGCGGATGCATTAGTCAGGAATGTTGCACGGTGATTTTAAGTTATTTTTACACCGAAGCTTAAAGCACTTTTCGTTAGCTCGCCGCGAATTTCTGGCGTCGTCCAATTTCCGTCTGGTCCTGGAAATGTAAATCTTCTTTCCGAAACCTTTGATGCGCCTCGTGTGGCAGGTGTGTTGTGTTGGGCTTTCGGTCGACGGCTGGTCACCAATGTTCTGTTTCAAACCCTCCATGGGACTTCATACAATGCATCTTCCCAACTACCACACTCGTTTATATCCCGGTGAGGGAATAAATGTACACGTGTATAACAAATAAATAATATTTAATGCACGAAGGATAGGTGCTGTACAACGCCAATGGCGATCTGAGCTACGCACTCCCTGAGTGCTCTTTTGTTCGCTCTCCCCACTCTCACATCACGTGACCCTCGCTCCGCTCGCTAGGGGAAATGGTAACACTGCTCTCCACAGTTGCGCTCCTGGAAGGACATCAGTCGCGCGAAACTGCAATTTCACGAACCGGTTTCCTATCGCCTAGTCAAGGTACACTTATCGGCCACAGAGGGGAAAGTAACTTTGTACTGTAACGTTATTCCTCGATATCCCTGGCCTATACCATTTTACCATTTCTTTTTAGAGTTTTCAGTTGTCCTTTCATTATCCGTGTTTACTTTGTACTTTCTTAAAATATATCCAGAGTGACCTCAAAGTCTCTGTTGCAACCTAACGCAGATAGGGTAAGGGTCCGTCGTACGTCGCGTCTTGTGCCATTAATGCGGTTGACAGACCGTCATAAATGGGGACTCCTGGAAGCTGCACATCAGGTGCAAAATATTCACTGTCTCCTTGAAACAGTTATTCATTAAAATCCAGTGCTGAGTTCGAGGAGTCCTAGAAAACGATACATAAGGGAATGTTGCTGAATTTAGACCATCGCCTAGTTTGGACCTCTATTGTAACTTGTCATGTGTAAGCAATTTAGGCCTTATGATAGACAATATGTGTTGCTTATGATTAGTAAATTAGTTAATGCAATCACCGATATCATACACATATTGTATATCATAAGGCTTAAATTGCTTACACACGACAAGTTATAGTAGTGGTTAGGTAGGGTAGGTTAGGGTTAGGTACTCAAGTGATGGTCCAAATTCGTTAACTTTTGCCTACTCCCAGACCTATTTTCTTCTACCTTGTAGGAGTAACTAAACGAGGTTTTCAGAAGACGTATGCGGCGTCAACAGAACTGCCGATATCCAAATTCGAGACAATGAACACGCCATATGACAATAGAAAAACTTAGGTGACGAGGTGGACACACGGGAACATTGTCTGGTACGACTGTTAAATCTTTTAGGCCTAACCGAAAACTGACAGAGTAAAGACGTACAAGAGAAGGAGTGTCAATTTAATATATATCACCGAATCTCTAGAATATCATACTGTCGCATCCATGCAACTTACACCAACCGAAACTTGTCATTACCACTAACATACAAATACATACAACTAATCATAAGCTGGTCCGTATGAACGAGCGACTGCGTATGCACACATCGTGAAGTACACATACATCACATTTGTTGCATTGATTAAGTTTTTTTTTCTTTATTCGCATCATCTTCCAAGGAGCTCTGCGTTATTAACACTTTGCTGACGGGTAGGTTTTTGTGTTTGCAAATATACAACTTCAGGTGTTCCAAAAATATTTAGAAACAATCACTTAACTTTTATTTGCCAAACTTTACATATAGTAAAGCGACTTTTTCCTTACTCTAGTTCTTATTTAAGAAAGACGTACTACTACGCCATCCGATATCAAAGTATTAATGTACCATGAGCAATTCACAACAGCCCCTATCTAGGTGTATTTCATACTTAAGAGTGTAAAAGATTGTAGTAAATAAAGCTTTTATGGTTGATCATTACGTAATTTGTTCAAAATACTTTATAGAAATTGTTCAAAAATTAACGAAGGAATATTTTCATGTACAATACAAACAATTTCTTCCACTAAATCCCATAAACAGGCAGAAAAATTCAGTTGTGATTGGATTCCATCTGAGCAGCAAAAACATTTTCCAACGTTCCTGAAGTAATTTGTATCCGTGCTCGTACGATGCGACGTCTAATCACTTGAAAATTCGCAATTCTTGGTCGATATACGTGAGATTTAACAAACTCCCAAGAAAAGAAAATCTATTTTTCTGTTTGGTGGAATTAGTAGCGAAATTGTTTGAATTGTGCAGTAAACTACTGCTTTAACAACATCCCCTTGGAGGGACTTTATGGACCCTGAATATTTGACTAGTGTAGCTTCGCAAGAAACATTACGTATCTGTTGAGTCGTATGAGGTGCATGAGTAATTTCATTTTTTATCGTTAATGTTGTTTATTAATCTTTGTTAGCGTTGAATTATTGTTAAACGTTCAACCTTCAGCTGTTTGGTGAGCTTATTTCGTTTAACAAATTGTATCCATTACAATAGTAATTTTGATAAAGTTTCGGGTTTTATAAGCCTGTAACAAAAGATTCACAGAAAATAGGTGTAACATTACGCGTGGAAGAATTTATATAAATTCTTGACAACGAAATCTATTTTCCCGTAATACAAAGAGTTTCTTCTCCTTAAATCTCTTTGTTGTCATTGTTTCAGCAGTGGTTTATTGTTTTTCCTTCATCCAGACCGGCGCGAATCGTAATTCTTTCAGAACGTCTCTCCTTTCATCCGAGTCGTCGTATCGACGACAGTGTAAAAACATTTCGAATGGGAGGACCGTGAAGGCACATGTCATAAATAACAGGCACCCGGTAGTACGCGGCTTAAATGACAACGCATTAATCACGAAACGCGTAAAAACGGGTAAAAAAGCTGTCGATCTCTCGGCGGAGCTGGAAAATTAACGTTGGAAGAAAACCAGTTTCGCAGTTTGGTTGTCCTTCGTGCATATACGTGTACGTGCCCCGCCTATTTGGATTGCGCACAGAAACCTACAGCAATTCTCAAACCGTCGCACAGACACCGAGGATTCTCCCTTTGTGGCGAGAGAAATTGTGGAAGAGAATTGGCCGAAAAAGGAAAGGACGCGATCTCTGTATTTTCCTGGCCAGCTTTTGTTCAAATATTTCGTGAAAGGGGGTTCATCTGGAATCGTCCCGTAATGCCCTGCGGTCTATGAACGAAACCAAAAGAAAGGCGGTGAAGGTGGACAAATTGCAGCAGACTTCTTGACTATTCTTCCAAGCCTCTCCGAATTTCGGCAAAAAAAGCGACAAAAACGACCGTTTCTTCGAGGAAACGTTTTTTCAAACATTCTCTGTGTTTCTTAAAGTGGAGAAATTTTCTACACTCGGTGGACCAGTAAGTTAATTATTATGCAAACTCCTGGATGTAGCAAAAATTATAATGGTTGGAGAAGAATATTCCTGTAAATGTTGTACTATAGATAAACTGAGGATATTTAAATTCTGACCCTGTAAGGCTACTTTTCATAAAAATGAACTGTACAGGATTTTATTTACATCATTTATGAACCCTTTGCGATCTAGAGTATTTTTGGTATTCCATTTTGCCGCTTGCATAAATACTAAATCGTTCAACTACATTTTAATGCGTTGGCCTGGTAATATGTCTATAATATTTAAGAAGTATTGAGGTAGTGTTGACGCACGATGTAGATGGAGCATTACGAAATGTACCATATGCAGTAGCAGTATACTCTTACTCTAGTAAGAGTACGTAGTGATTGCAATATAATTATATGCCGAGGCAATTTCCACTTTTTAGTAGGATTTGAAAGAGTTAAAAGTCAAATGAGAGATATCTTAAATGTATGTACAATGAATCGTTTACTTTGTATATATTTGTATGTAATACTTTCTTTCTTCTTTTCCATTACAGTTCGAGAAGTTAGACTAATATAATAACTCAAGACATAGAGTCTTTTCTAGTGATAGGATTTTTTAATGGTTCGAGATGATTTTTACACTTCGAAAGTATAAATTATTTTTCTTCTGAAGGTTGCATTTTGTAATTAACTTTCTTGCTTAGTCTGAAACTGAAAATTTCTTATGTACTGGTTTTTTGTGGTGCAAATACTGAGCTTTTAATAATGGACGTTTTATCTTACAAAGAAAGTCTGCGTCCAGAACGAGCATTTTCTTCCGCGAAATACAGAAAGTGGAAAATGTGATGCGTATAAACACTTCCGTGAATATTAGCTACTACCGCTTCACCCGTGTGAATAAATAAAGACTGTGAAGATTAAACACTTCGTTTAACTGGATTACCTCCGCTAGAAAGGGTCGGGGTTATCAATTTCTTCAACAGTCGAGATAATTGACACCTGAACTAGCATTTCAGAAAGGATTTAATCTCGGAGAAAACGTCTACTTTTATATTTCTTACAATTTTCTTTCTTTTGTCGCCTTCTTGCATTATACAGTATTTAAACTTCTAAAATGTAGTATTCCAATAACAAGATAAAAATACTAATATTAAATACTTCTTCAATATTGCACGGTTTACTGCATAATTAGCTAAAATTAAAGAAATGTATCTGATTTGTTTAAACCGATAATAAAAATAAGGTATCCACATTTTGTCTCGAATGTTATGGTGTGAACAATTTCGATCGAACCAAATGATTTTTACTGTTTTCTTTCCTATCAACAAAAATATAGATATTCACTCGTATTGTGGCCGTAACGACAAAAGTACCCGAATTAAAGCTTCTCTTCCTAGAGAAGCGGAGTAACAAACCCACATCGGCTTTTCATCACACAGTTCAATTCGCAGAAGCCTTCGAAATGCGTTTCCGCGTTGAGAAACCTTGCGGCGAGTGCGGTAGTTCAAGGAAATATTTTCTCGTGTACCATCGGGTTCGATGTAAATGCCAATATCCTCGTTATTTGAATATTTTTACGCGGCAACGCCAGTAGGGTTGCCATCGCGGCGCGAGAGCCAGGGCAGAATTTCATTACTACTACACTATCCATTTTAACCGAAATTGTTGTGAAATGGAGAAAACTCCAAGCGAATGTTGTTAAAGGGATATTTTAGTGTAGAACTCAAACTATTTCTTCTACTTGTAACCGTACATATTGCATAATGTATCGACGCGGCTGTTTCGTCGTAGACCCGAAACAACGGCTTTAGAATCTGACATTACCGTTATTTTTTATTATTTTATTTCCTTCGTTCAAGCAATTTCAATTTCATTCGAAAACACGTACTCGTTTCGACAAGAGTCACACGGACTCAATTCATTTGAAAACATTCATTCGACAACATTCACTTCACGATTCGTCAGCTCCAACGGTCGAGCAATTATATTAGTTTTTCTCACTTAGAGAATATTGAAACAGTTGCCTAATATTAATTTGGCGGGCAACAGCAACTGTACGCGTACCAAGAAGGTCGAGCCTGGAATTTACAACTCCAGGTGGATTCAAAAGAGAATCGACGCGGACGGACGCGACAGCGGCCGCTGTAGTAGGGATTCTCACTGAAAGACCGAATTCCCCACCACCGCCTCACGACCCGCGAGCGTCGTACGGAGATCTACAAACGTGTGACAAGGATCTACGACATTACGATATACCACCTAATTACCGCAGACGCGTGCGCATCGATCCGCGCTAAATGACTATCGAAGAAGGTCAATGTGAGCTCGTCGATCCTCACTCTATGTCTTGAAACGATCCAGACAAGTCGCGCATAGGGAATACAGTCCGTTAGGCGAAAAACGGTACGTTGTAGAGAAGTCAAACTGACTTTGTGTACAGGGTGTTTGAAAATTCAGTGTCACGAACACCATAGCGTTCTTCTACACCTCTGGATGGGTGGAGATTTGCCAAAAGAAAGCAACCGTAAAAGTGACCTTGACCTTGAAATTCAAGGTCAAACTTTCGTACTATTCCATCGTATTCTACTCGTCATGGGGGCAACAAGTCGGAAAGGAACCGTGGATCGCAACTCAACCGTTCTCTTTGAAAATTGTGTTCAATTTGTATTAGCGTTCGGACTCGCTTTATTTGCAGTTTACCTACATATTTTAGTCATGTGCAAGGTAAATAGCATCTATTGTCGCACGTAGATAGCTCAGATACACCATTATATATGTGCCAAATCTTCCGTTCTGTCTTTCGTCTTATAAAACGTTCGCAGTTTGTCATCCCATATACGTGTAGGTCAACGCACTCCCGACGCGACGACGCCAGCTGTCTTGTATACTGCAATCGAAATAACTACGCGCAATAATCACGTGGTTAACTCTCTGCGCGCGCGCGGCGTCACACCACCGCTAGGCGAATCCCCCTGGTCGGTAACGTGGAGTAATGGTGGGTAATCGAGCCGCTTGAGACGATTCGAGCCGGAGGCGGAGCTCACTGAGCTGCTCAAACCGGCTCAAGCGGTTCGATCACTCACCATTACTCCACGTTACCGACCAGGGCGATTCGCCTAGCGGTGGGGTGACGCCGCTCGCGCGCAGGGAGTTAACCACGTGATCATTGCGCGTAGCTATTTCGATTGTAGTATACAAGACAGCTGGCGTCGTCGCGTTGGGAGTGCGTTGACCTATACGTATATGCGACGACAAACTGCGAACGTTTTATAGGAAGACAGAAGGAAGATTTGGGACATATAATGGTGCATCTGAGGTATCTACGTGCGACAATAGATGCTATTTACTTTGCAGATGACTGAAATATGTAGGTAAACTGCAAATAAAGCGTGTCCGAATGCTAATACAACTTTTACTCGCGATTTCGGCCGGTCGCGCGGCCGAAACACGGCACGAACAAAGTGCGTTCCCCCCGGTCTCCGCCTCCGTTCGCGTCCCCGCGAATCCCTCCGACCGTTTTTCCGGGCGCCAGGAACGTTTTCCCGTACCGACCGATACTCCCCGAGTATCGGACCGAAACCTGCCCCTACCAAGGGGCTGAACTCTACCGAGCGACCGAGGAGAAAGCACCCTCCACCGGATGTTCACAAGACGAGGGTTTCCAGGGTTCGCAAATATCGGAACGATAGACTTCCCTCGCGACAAGGATTCCCGTCGGACGACACAGACACGAAAAAGTAGCGTTCAGAAGGAGTTAACAAGCAAATAACAATTTATTTCCGTTTTCTTTCGCCGGCCTCTGACGAGACCGCGTTACAACAGGTGTTGGTGGTTTAGCGACGGAAAGGAAAGCAATTCAGCGGTCGACTATCGTCGCGGCCCGCGCCTTCGGTATCACCGGATTCCGGTACGAGACTCTACTCTTCGCTATTACACGGTCTCCGACCGCTCGAGATGTTTAATACGAAAATTTACAGAGGCGCGGTCGGACGGTACTACGATACCGCCGATAACATAATACGATACAGTGACTTGAGCGGCAGTCGCGTAACTTCTGCGTCCTGGAAGAAAGCTGCCCGGAATTCTCGATATTACTATTCCCGAGGAACCGCCGTGGTTCTCCTGCGCGCGCTAGCGAGATACGATATTAATTCTCCGATCGCGATATAATCGGGCAAACGAGATCTAGATTGCCGTACGAGAACAGAAGAGAGAGCTCACTTACCGTGGTCGATGATCCTTCCCTTGATCTCGCTCCTTGCCGGGTCTCGGTACACGCGCGATACTATATTTCGACTTTACTCGCTAAGACGGACCACTCAAGTCACGATTTCGGGGCTCGTTACGCGACGCGAGGATCTAGCGGGCCCCCCACTAAGCAGTCCTATTGCCCCTCGTACCCCCCCGTGACTCCTGTGGAGCCGTGCTCCTTCGGCCCAGGGACGACACGCCAAGGAAGGATCCCCTGGCCACGGAGATCGCTTCCCTTGTGTGAGGAGCCCAGTCTGACACCCTCCTACGTGGTTGCTGCGACTCCTCACGGGTTTCCTGCCCTCTGACTCCTCCATCGTGGGGTCCTTCTGCGGAGGACGACGTCCGGGTCGCCGATCCTTATCCTGTGGGTGGTTTCCTGTTGCCCCCTCGGCCGACCAAGCGCCTCTCGAAGCCCAGGCTCGATGCGAGGGCAGGCCCTTTTTCCTCCTGTCCTATCCCCCTGGGAACGAGCGGCCGCTCGACGGGATTCTGGGGCGGTCCCTGTAGCAGAGTCGGTGGGTACGGGCGATATTGCGTCTTTGGCCCTGCCTTGACCCCTATCGTGACGGCCCTGCAATCGCGAGCGGTACTCGGCGCGAGATAACCACATGGTTAATACAAATTCTAACGGTATTATTCCCCTACAAATCCTCCAGGAGCGCTTCGATCTTATTTCGTGCAGGCAGGGAGCGGCGGAGGGGCGGTCCGGTTCTCGGTTCTTCCGCGCCCGAGTCAAACTTCGGGCGGGAAGGGGCACGGCGCAAAA
>NW_015374019.1:251016-294666 GCF_001272555.1 Dufourea novaeangliae | reverse complement strand
GTAGAACAGGGGCGTAAGCACGATCGAGGTTTTTCTACCAGTGCTGGAAACAGGTGTAGGGACCACGCTCGCGTGACTCTCACTTGAGTCTTTTATACTGCGGACAATGGTCTGTTTTTCGAAAGATGATGCCTGGGAGGTAAGCCCGAGTTATCGCGGTGTTGCCGCGATCGCGAGACACCTACGGCACTTGTGTCTCTCTCATTCTTCGCGTCTTGGCCAATGACGTGCGACCGTCGACGTGAGTCCACGCCTACGGTCGTCTGTCTCCATCACTCGCATTACAAACCTCTCGAGAAGGACCTACCTACAATTTCAAGGAGTGGGGACTGCATTCGGCACGCTCCCGTCAATCATCCATTGTCTGGAAATGGCGGAGAATGTTGACGAGACCCTGAACGTTTTCACACGTCAAAAGTTAAAATACATGAATAAGAAAAAGTTTATTTCTTTTGAAAGAATGTATTGTACCCAAATATTGAGCAACATATTAAAAGGGGATTAAATTAATACGTAGGTTATTAAACGTTACACGTGGAAATCGCAGAGTAAAGAAGGAAGTTGGTTTACCGAGCGTCTGAGCGAGAGGCTCTCATGCCTAAGTGCTGGAGGATGGAAAGAGACACACAGTGGCATTGAGACCGTCACAACGTCGCACGAAATACGTAGCTCGTGTTGGATCCCCGCCAGGCCATGCGCTGAGGCAGGCCAACCTCCCAGGCATCATCTTTCGAAAAACAGACCATAACTAAGGTTTAGTGTGCGTTTCGAACCGAGAAGTTCTCCCGATTTATCGGCGAAATCATCGGCTGCTGCGATGTCTGCACATGGAACTTCGTTTCCACCCAGAGTGTACGATTGAACACGATCGATATTACTCTACCGATACTGGAAATCAGTGCAGGGACCACATATGCGTGCCTCTCACCGGCCTCTTTTACATTGCGGACTAACTGAAGTCTAGTGTGTGTCTCCACCCGAGAAGTACCCCCGATTTCATCGGCAGGATTATCGGCTCCTGCGACAGATATCAAAGCAGGTCTAACTAGCACCGATATACTGTAACCGTGACCGGAATTATAGCATTGCGAGCGTGTATTGTATACATTAAGGGTGTGCAAAGTGTGAGTGAAAGGAGTGCGTGACACCGAAACGTCCGTCGCGACAACCTAAGGATAGTTGTATTCAGGGCATAACACAGAATATACCACGATTGTACCAGTATTTGTCCGCAATTCTCTGAACGAGCCTATCTCGCTCTCCGTCCTTCCGTGCCCGAAGGCACGAATCCCGCCTAAAGGATACCTAGGAAGTAGAGTAACCGCCCCACAGATTCGGCATACCTTCGTTACGTATTTTCTAAAGTAGCAAAAGTACTCTTACATACTATGTCCATCAAAAAAACATTAGATTCTTTTGCTTGGGGCTTTATCAAATCTCACATGTATGGCCAAAGAATTGAGAATTTGCAAGTGTTTAATCATTCCATCGTACATACATACCGCATAGCGGTCAAACCACCACGTGGAAGAATAACTAGCGGTGTACGTGAATATCGCGATACTCCGGCCCAAACCATAACGGATCCACCATGGAACGCAGTGATCGGCCTTGTATGATTGGCATTGTGACGTTCGCCAGAACGACGCCAAACTTGGCCCCTTCGGTCGATCCCTCGGAGGCAGAATCGGGACTCGTCGGTAAAAAGGTTGTTTGTCCATTGACGCTGAGACCAGCGTATGTAACGACGAGCATAAGCTAAACGCTGCGGTCGATGTCTAGCAATTAGCAACGGGACTCGTGCCGGGCGCCTCGAACGTAAGCCAGCCTTCCTCAATCGACGCCTCACGGTGCTGTTAGAGATCGTGCGTGGCGCAAAAAAACGTGGACACATGGAAGATTCCACGATTTTTGTTGAAATGGCATCGTGTTTTGTGAAAAATGATAATTATGCAATATTTTACGTTATTTTGAAATGTACTGTATACGACGAAGAAAATTTTCAACAAATTGGCAACTGAAGGACATTAAAGAGAAATCTCTCAGCTTTCCAAAATTCTTTAGGAATTTTCTATACGATCATGCGTTCGCAAGTTACAGGCGCTCAAAGTGGAAAGTGCCTTTTCTCATGTGATGACGAATAACTCAGCCAATAAAAACTGTACATAAAATTAAAAAAAGAAAATTACAGAAAAAAGTTTGCTCTCTAAAAGTGTTCCATTGGGATTACCAGAAAAAATTTTATTTGGCCCACGCATCCTCTCAAAGTTGACCAACATTTTTTAACATTCGCTTGCTGCGCTTCATCTTTAAAAAAATGGAACATACTACGTGAAAATAATTTTTGAATTCCCGATTCAAGAACCAGGAACTTCAGGCTACAAAATGGTGGTATACAATATTTTTTATAATTATTTTTCGCGGAGATATAGTCATTTGAAAATGACCCATATTTTCGGCAAATTTTAGTGGTCCCTTAATTTTGACGCTCAGTGTAGAATAAATTGTTTGAGTTGTACATTAAAATATTTCTGTAAAAACATCTCCTTGGTGTTTGGTTATTTTCTGACTTGCGTAACCTTCATGGTGTTCTAGGTCATTGAATCCGTCTTGATATGCACTACAATGTCGCATTTTAGAGAAAGCATACGTTAAAGCATAAAAAATATTCATGACCTAGAAAACTCGAAAAATATGCCCTCGAAAGAGAACAAAATCACGAAGCAAAATATTCGTCATTTTGAAACAAATAATTTTATTATTAACCTGGCACAATTTTTCACGTCGGTAAAAGTAACAAAGATATTACGGAATTGAAGACAAAGAGAAACTCTACGTCGGAGCACTTACTATAGGGTAACATACATTCGATCTACATGCTCCGGAATTTGGTGTGCGAGATTTAATACGTACGTGAATAATTACTGCAATGATGACATCCATCCATTGAAATACTCTCTGCTGGTGGTAATAGAAGTGTTGACTGCATTTTATTCGCCGTTGTATCTATCCACGTCGATCGGAGACAATAATTCGCTTCTCGACGAACGTGGCTCGTTTAATCGTTTCTGTGGCAAACGGACGATGTACAGAACAATGTACAGACCCATGTTAAGGATGATGTATGGAACGAATGTATAGTCGACCAACCAAATATTCTATCAAATAGCCTCGCTGAAAACGAAGACTTCCAGTCGGAACGATTCGTCTCTTTTTTTGTTTACTCCTCCGCTGCGGCAATCAATGGTTCTAGGTCGGACTGTTATTACTGTGACCAAGAATCGCGGTTATACTGGCGAAACACACGTATGATCAGCGAAGAAGCAAATGCCGGATAGCTGAGGGAGATTCGATTGGACGGGCAAAACCTGGCTGGCCTGAAATTGAATATCAATTACCTGGCCTGTTAAAGACATTTCGCTAAATTGCGTCCATGACGAGGGATTGCTTCGCTGTTGCTAAAAGATTTAAGGGGGCGCCATTCAGGTGAGAATCAACTACTAGTAATTTTCCAGATAAAATTTTGGAAATACATACTTATATGGCGTTTTTACACTCAATTAAATTATGTAACAACCACTTTTTAAAATAAATTTTTTTCATTGCTTAAAAAAAGAATCCGTTGAAAAAATTATTGGATCGTAAAATCCATACCCTTACCTGTGTAGTAATACTTATGTGTATACATATGTACATCCACGAGCAAACTTGGCTTCCACTAGGAAAAAAAATGGCGTAGGAGAAACTCCTACCACTTGGTAAATTTATTTCAAGTACTGAAATAAATGTTAAATCGAATGTTAATTGGGCATAAATTTCAATAATTCCTAATACCAAATTTGAGAAGGCCCTTTTCCAACGCCACTTTTTCCCCTAGTGAAAGCCAAGTTTGCTCATAAATGTACATGGTAGGGCAATGACTATTACCACCTCAGATATCTTCGAAACTATGAGGTTCACAGGAATATTTGTTTAAACAAAATTCTACATTACGAAGAGAGCCATCTGACGGCGCTAATAGTTTTTTTGCAGGTGGAGGTACTTCGGATATTTCAAGATCACTTTCAGTTTTTTATATGGATCGGTATGTTTTTGTTTCCGTAGAATGATAGAGGAGCTTAAAACGAGTTCAACGACCTATAACACAAGGTCATTGAAGGTCATAGAAGGTAGAGAAAAGCGATAGTGCATAAGGTTTACTTCACTGAAAATAAACACTGTTTGAAGGACACTTTAATAAGTTTGCAGAACAAGATGAACATGATAAGATTAGTATAGCATCGGTCAACCGGGCACGATGTATCCGTTTGAAGAGTAAGTCGATATGCTTCTTATTTATGACGAATGCCAACAAAAGTTTGTAAGGGCAAAAAACATGTATGCTGAACGATATCCACATCGGCCTCCGCCTTCCCGTCGAACATTTAAAAATATGTGTGATAAACTTATACAAACCGGTAGTTTAAGTGTTCGTAAAAGTGAATGCCGAAAGCGAGTAACGAACGAACAAAATGAAATCGGTGTGCTGGGAAGTGTGGCCACAAATCCTCATATCAGCTCGCGACAAATTGAACGCGAATCTGGTATTAGTAGCAAGAGCGTACTTCTCATTTTGCACTGTCACAAATTTCATCCGTACCATGTTATTCTTCACCAACAATTGCAGCGGAACGACTTCATGAATCGCGTTGAATTTTGTCGATGGGCTAAACATCAGATCCATAACAATGAGGTATTTCTTAATACCGTCTTATTTACCGATGAGGCAACATTCACAAATCACGGGAATGTTAATTTGCAAAACATGCATTTATGGGCAGCAGAAAATCCACATTGGTTGCGGCAGGTTGAACACTAGAGATAATGGTCTGTGAACATATGATGCGGTACCACAGAATTATTGCAGCCTGTGCGTCAATAAGTTCTGACATTATAAGACTTGTACGTCAATCAGTCATAAAAAAAATCCAGTGTTGCATTGATAGTAATGGTCATCATTTCGAACACCTACTATGATCTTATGTAGTAGGTCCTTGAACTCGTTTTAAGCATCTCTATCATTCTACGGAAACAAAAACACCGATTCATTTAAAAAATGGAGGTGACCTTGAAATCACCAAAGTACCTCCACCCGCAAAAAAATCTATTAGCGCCAGCTCTCTTCGTACTGTGCAATTTTGTTTAAACAAATATTTCTGTGAACCTCATAGTTTCGAAGATATCTGAGGTGGTGATAGTCCCCACCCTGTATATTGTAGAGAAAATTTCAGACCAATATCTTCATTTTTGTGGAACCTATAATATTTTTCATTTTTATGTCATGGTTACCCTTCTCCTGCTCCGTATGTCGGTCCTTCTTCTTCCTGTAAGGTCTGTACTTTTCTCAATTGTGACGTTCGAATTCGTTTTCTTACACAGTGGTACTTTGCCGAAACTTTTTCTTCATATCTTCGTACTCAATTTTTCCGAATATTTTGAATAATTTTTAGAGACTGTTTGCTTGTTTCCATACTATTATCATTCAATACATCTGATATTGTGTTTATACATATATCTTTCAGTATATTCACAAATGGCTTCTACAGCCGAAGCTTTAACGAGTTGTTTCAATGGAAGAATGTCTTCTGGACATTTTCGCCATATCATGCTGTGCAAGCTTTCATTAGTATTTTGTGTAAGACATAGTTTGGAGCATTCAATTAAATTCTTGTCCCTTAACTTATCATATATTGCTACTAATTTTAGAAGAAATTCTTCTCTTATAGGTGTTCCAATATGTTTATAACACTACAATTTTGTGGAGAATAATTGTTATTATTATCCGTTTATGGTGTTTGCTTTCGATCTATTGTATAATATTGCCACCGTTCCATTTGTTTCTTCGAGTAATATTGACTATTTGTCATTGATTTGGGCATATTGATGTCACTATCCAATTTTGGAAATGAAGAATGAGGAAACACATTGCATTCACTCAAATATCGCTCGTAAATTGACGTTACAAAAAATATATCCCTGTTCTGAAAGAGACCTCATTATAAATATCCTCCCACAACACAAAAAGAATAGACCTTACTGTGGCACTGGGCAGCGTGGAGACCACTTATGCGCCTGCTTCCCCTTCCATCCCTTACAGGAAGAAGGACCGACATACTGAGCAGGAGAATGTTAGTCATGATATCAAAATGAATAATGTATGAGTTGGACGAAAATGAAGATGTTAGCCTGAAATTTTCTTTACAATATACAGGGTGTTCGACAACTAGTGGGAAAAAATTTAAGGGGTGATTCTTTGAGGCAAAATAAGACGAAAATCAAGAATAACGAAATTGCGAAAAATGCTTCGTTTGTTAGTTATAAGCGTTTAAAAATTGACCGAAATCATGGCAATCCGCGCGCACGGAGTGTCAGCGGATCACGGCTCAACAGGGGCGTACAGTCACTTTAAAGACTCAACGACGTGTAGGAACAGTCGGTAGAACAGCTGTTTACTTACCTCGTAGAAGATGTCGATAACTTGTGCCCGCGGTATTTGAGTCGAATCCATTTGTATCGCATTAACTCTGATTACTCGATAAAATTCGCAAGAAATGTAAATATCTTCTTACGAATATTATCGAGTAGAGAGGGTTAATGCCCCCTCTAGTTGTCACGTATCACAATTGTCCTGTCCACGAGTATCCATGAAATTAATCCGCACACGCACGTACACCACAGAAGTCCGCGAAAAGTGTCCACACACACTGAGCCATTGTCCCGTCCGCGAAAAATGTCCATACACACTGCGCGATTGTCCCGACCGCGAAAAATGTTCACACACTGCGCGATTAAGTAGACCCGCGAGCTGTTCCTCCGTTGGGTTTAACACTCTATAGGTTACACAAAACTAACACTCAAAATAATTAATTTAAAACTATTTAACACTAACTTTTATACTAATTTTTAACACGATATAATTAATAAAACCTACAATATTTAATAAAACCTGCAATAATGAATAAAACCTACAATATTTAATAAAACCTGCAATAATGAATAAAATCTACAATATTTAATAAAACTTGCAATAATTAATAAAATCTACAATACTTAATAAAACCTACAATAATTAATAAAACTTACAATAATTAATTTGCACTATTTATAACGACGACATACGCGACACTACTAAATAATCACTACGTAATCGCTAAATAAACTAAAACTTAGTTTTCCGAAGATGAACTCTATTTGCTCGTAGAATGCAAAGGGCACCGTTCGGAAAGGACGACTGATATTGTTGAACTGATCCTCCCTCGTTAGGATCGATGTGGCGTAATAGGTCGATCCCCACTCTTTCATGGTCAATACTTTTTGGGAAGGAAAAACTGCATGGGAAAGTGTCTTGGAGGTCGCGTTTCTTTTCGTATATTCTTAGAGCAACATCTGTATTTTTTTCTCATACACCACTCGGGGCCTCGAGGCTACTTGGCCACGATGCCGAGGGAGCGCGCGTCTGGACATTATAAAACTGCCTCTTGTCTTCTGCAGGACGACCACCCGCGGATTTCCTGTAACGTCTTACTGCCATCGACGAAGACCTTGCCTATTGTGTTTTCGGCCGTCCCTCTAGACATTAACTTGTAAAAAGAACTTTCAACCTCGAATTCCAATTCCATGTTAGAAATGGTTCATATTACACCGAATGTATGTGTTTAACAATTTTATTTATTTTAGTTTCTTAGTTTCTTCATGCATCGTAATGAAGGTGCGGCAAATTTCATCTTAGTTTCATTCTAATATCATTATACGTTTTGTATGATCCATGTTAATTGCATATTATTTTTTTGCGGAAACAAGAACCTCAAACACTTGGAGTAAGATCGAAGTGGTAATAAAATGTGCAATGCACATAAAACATACAGTAAGTCAATATTTAATATTTCAGGAATAAAGATATTATCCTATCGAGCGAAGCTTCGAACGATAAGCAATTAACGCATGCACTCGTTTAAAAACATCGTTCGGCACCCCGCGACGGAGGACAAGCTCGTCCACACAGTCACCCCCTAAATGTAAAGTCATTCAGGTATGAATGACACCAGCCGCTTACGGTCGACCGACGAAGGCGGCTTGCTACCTGAGACGGAGCGCGCCGCTGTTTATTCCTGAAATATTGAATATGGACTTACTGTATGTTTTATGTGCATTGCACATTTTATTACCACTTCGATCTTACTCCAAGTGTTTGAGGTTCTTGTTTCCGCAAAAAAATAATATGCAATTAACATGGATCATACAAAACGTATAATGATATTAGAATGAAACTAAGATGAAATTTGCCGCACCTTCATTACGATGCATGAAGAAACTAAGAAACTAAAATAAATAAAATTGTTAAACACATACATTCGGTGTAATATGAACCATTTCTAACATGGAATTGGAATTCGAGGTTGAAAGTTCTTTTTACAAGTTAATGTCTAGAGGGACGGCCGAAAACACAATAGGCAAGGTCTTCGTCGATGGCAGTAAGACGTTACAGGAAATCGGCGGGTGGTCGTCCTGCAGAAGACAAGAGGCAGTTTTATAATGTCCAGACGCGCGCTCCCTCGGCATCGTGGCCAAGTAGCCTCGAGGCCCCGAGTGGTGTATGAGAAAAAAATACAGATGTTGCTCTAAGAATATACGAAAAGAAACGCGACCTCCAAGACACTTTCCCATGCAGTTTTTCCTTCCCAAAAAGTATTGACCATGAAAGAGTGGGGATCGACCTATTACGCCACATCGATCCTAACGAGGGAGGATCAGTTCAACAATATCAGTCGTCCTTTCCGAACGGTGCCCTTTGCATTCTACGAGCAAATAGAGTTCATCTTCGGAAAACTAAGTTTTAGTTTATTTAGCGATTACGTAGTGATTATTTAGTAGTGTCGCGTATGTCGTCGTTATAAATAGTGCAAATTAATTATTGTAAGTCTTATTAATTATTGTAGGTTTTATTAAGTATTGTAGATTTGATTAATTATTGCAAGTTTTATTAAATATTGTAGATTTTATTCATTATTGCAGGTTTTAATAAATATTGTAGGTTTTATTCATTATTGCAGGTATTATTAAATATTGTAGGTTTTATTAATTATATCGTGTTAAAAATTAGTATAAAAGTTAGTGTTAAATAGTTTTAAATTAATTATTTTGAGTGTTAGTTTTGTGTAACCTATAGAGTGTTAAACCCAACGGAGGAACAGCTCGCGGGTCTACTTAATCGCGCAGTGTGTGAACATTTTTCGCGGTCGGGACAATCGCGCAGTGTGTATGGACATTTTTCGCGGACGGGACAATGGCTCAGTGTGTGTGGACATTTTTCGCGGACTTCTGTGGTGTACGTGCGTGTGCGGATTAATTTCATGGATACTCGTGGACAGGACAATTGTGATACGTGACAACTAGAGGGGGCATTAACCCTCTCTACTCGATAATATTCGTAAGAAGATATTTACATTTCTTGCGAATTTTATCGAGTAATCAGAGTTAATGCGATACAAATGGATTCGACTCAAATACCGCGGGCACAAGTTATCGACATCTTCTACGAGGTAAGTAAACAGCTGTTCTACCGACTGTTCCTGCACGTCGTTGAGTCTTTAAAGTGACTGTACGCCCCTGTTGAGCCGTGATCCGCTGACACTCCGTGCGCGCGGATTGCCATGATTTCGGTCAATTTTTAAACGCTTATAACTAACAAACGAAGCATTTTTCGCAATTTCGTTATTCTTGATTTTCGTCTTATTTTGCCTCAAAGAATCACCCCTTAAATTTTTTCCCACTAGTTGTCGAACACCCTGTATATATAAATAGAATACTACATAGATAAGGGTATGGATTGTACGATCCAATAATTTTTTCCACAAAGTGTTTTTTGAACAAAGGAAAATATTTATTTAAAAAATTAGTTTTTGTATAATTGAATTCAGTACAAAAAACGACATAGAGGTACATATTGTTACGAGTCCGGGCCGTAGCAACGCGAGAGGCCGGCGAGTTTAGGCTTTCCAAGGAATATGGTATCAGTTTATTAGTAAGGTGCGCGGACGAATTTGACGCAAAGCCAGAGAGTCGCTAGGATATTTGAAAACGAGGACGAACCTGATGCGAAATCAGGGAGCCTCTAGGAATGGAGTCACTAGCGGACAAACCTAATGCGAAATCAGGGAGCCGCAGGAAGGTGAAATTCGTGAACGAACCCGATGCGAAATCGGGGAGTCACTAGGATGTGATTTTGCAGACGAACTCAGCGCGTAACTGAGGAGCTGCGAGGAGGGTAGAAAATCTGTACAGACGAACCTGATGCGAAATCAGGGAGCCGCAGGATTGGCCAAGTTTCGTGGACGAATCCGATGCGAAATCGGAGAGCCACTATGGTTGGAAATACTCTTGGAAAAGTGTAATGCACGGACGAACCTGATACGAAATCAGGGAGCCGTTAGGAAATGTTAGTTAGTGCCTCGTAACCTTTGAATTTATAATTAATATCGATAATACTACAGATTTCGGGATCGTGTTATGGATTCCAAATGAACTACACAGATTTATAAAATAACAGTATAATTAATCAGTCTTTAGCTACAAATGTGTTGTGTAGTGTTGTCGCGTAGGAGTAAGTAATAATGAAATAATAATTATTACCGAAATAAATAGGTGCTCGGTGTTAACGCACTGGCGATGCGGGGGTTGCGAGTGGATTTTACGGAATAATGCCAAGGTAGTAATTCTAGCCGGAATACAAATAAAGTGTTCACGGTTTACTACAAGGTTAACTGGATTGGAAAGGTAACTTTAGCCCGATCTCACTAACGTAATGACCAACTCACAAGAACGTGACGCGACGTGACTCTAAAGGGGACGGTACAGTTCTGATCCCCCAAGAGTTAAAATCAACGGGTTTATATAGGCGTAGAAATTGGTGGGGATGCTATGAAATTTCCATATGAGGAAATTTTTGACGGTTGAAATTGCGTCACGCTTCCAATTTTATTGGTTACCATGCCTTGGGAACGGGTTTTACTCCCTCTCTTACTCAAGAGATAACGAAAACGTAAGGGCGTTTTCCTTTGCCAGGTGCGAACTCAGACTATTAGAGCGAGATGTATGATAGAAAATTCTTCATACGTAACAATATTTTCCAAATTTTATCTAGAAAATTATTCGTAGTTGATTCTCACTTAAATGCAGCCCCCCCCCTCACACACCACTAAGATGTTCGATACAAATTTTTTGACCACTTCAGTATTCCTTACAGGTTTGAGAATTCATATGAATATAGGTACATATTTGTACGGTGTTTTACATTTATGCATGTCTTGTTGTATTTAAACCTTTCGTTACGAACGCCGGTTATAATCGGCATCCACGTGACGACCTGTGTGTACGAGCATCGACTATAATCGGCATCCACGCGACGACTATAATAGGTACCCATGCGACGACCTGTGTGGAAGATTGCCGACGCGCGGTGACGCGTTCAGTGGTGGTTCTCTGGCGGTGCGGACTGCCGTAATGAAAGGGTTAACCCTCCGAGCACGGTCCCTGGATCACGCGTTCGCGAGAGCGACATGCACACAGTGATAGAGTCAGGAGTGGGCACGCGCCTCGAGAGCGACACGCACACAGTGACGGAGCTATTCGTATAAATCGCATAGCGACCGATGTTTGTTTACATACAAACGACCGGACCAAGACGCTGCAGAAGCATTGACTTACGTCTTTTAGAAGAATTGTCAACACAATTGTCTGATGAAAACATTGATAATCGGGTAAAAGACTTGAAACATGTGGAGCAGGATAAAATGAAAAAAAATCCACTCAGAAGCGTGGCAGATGTTGCTTTTGCGTTGGTAATATTAATAAATATGGCAATACTTGCAATTTGTGTGCTAGGTATGTATGTATATACTGCTCACAGCGAAAAAACAAATACGATTATATCTAATTCGTGTAAAACAACACCCAATAGCGAATAAATATAATTTGTTTTATAATTCAAGAGATTTTTATTCTAGTTAGTATAATAAGAACCACGAAAATCCAAATGTAATGTGAAACCTGCTAATCATTACATTGTATACATGGTGACGGTGGTTCGAGCTCGAGTCTCGCCGTCGCTGTGTAGTAGTAGAATATCGGTGTGGGGTCAGAAATGATATAGGGACCGGTGACCATGTTTCCGTGCTCGGAGGGTTAAATAGGAAACATTAAGGTGAATATTGAATATTTTCTATAGTAATGATGATAAAGGAAAAGTAATGTTATCTAGTGTCTTTGTTAAAAAACTAAACCCTCACATTCTTTTAGTCACATCCATAAATTAATTACAATTAAGGTCTATGCAATTTTTTCTTACATTTCCTTATTTTCCATGATGAATTATAATTTTGTAATCATTAGTACCAGCTTTCAGATACACCTATTTAACTCTTTTGTACCATGGATTTTCTAACGAAAATAATCCTCGTATCGTTGAAGATAAAATCTAAACAGGTTCAATAATAACGCTGGTAAAGTATACACAAATTAAATTATGTTACTCTGTAGCAATTTTGTAATCAATAGAAGCAAGTGCAAGCAACGTGAATAACAATTAAATTTTTTAATTGAAAGAGAAAGAAGTTCTGTTCTTTCATTACGATTGTAATGTAATCCACACTTTCGCTGTAGACGCTTATTTCTCGATTCTCGATACATGGAAAACAAGAAAACATTGAAGTCATTAACAGAATTCTGAAAGCGGCGCAACAGAGTTCTCGTGGAAATTGAGTCGTAACTAGAACGATACCTTTGTTTCTGCGAGTTATGGGATTTCGGTGGGTGTCTACCGAATGCAGTAGCCTTGCAAATCAGTTCCTTAATAGGATTTGCACAATTACCATAACCAAATACAAGTTTGTTTCTTCCGTATCGAATACGGCCAATATAAATAAAAATATAAAATATATCCATGAATTTAGGAGAATCAAATAAACCATATTTGGCATCTTGGAAATTTTAAATTATGACTTACTTGTCTCTCTAAACAATCAACTGATTTTGTCCGAAAAAATTTCTCTCACTTTTCTTGAATTTGTTTATTCATTTGCAAGGAGCATTGAACCCAAATTTTATTAATTAATTATGAAATCGAGACCGTGTGAAATGTATGCGGCGTTTATTTGGGAAATATGATGTCCCAATTATACCAACTAAAGCGAGGAATTGGGAAGTAATGGGACAATTTGGGTACTAATTAATAATCATTTATAAACGCAATTATTAACTAACTGGATTTAAATTATTTATGCCGCTTCGCTCGTTGCTCAAACAGAATCGATTATTTTAATTCAGCTACTTATCCATTTGAACATATCATTTATAATAATAAGATTTACGTGTTCATTCCAGAGATGTATCTTTATGCGTACATTTTTCGTATTTCATGAATTATGGCATTTTGAACATACTTCCACAGAATATATTTCTCACCATGATTTTGTAAATTCATTATGTTGCTATACGATTTTTTGTTGACCTTGCAACAGAGGAAACAATGTCGGAAATTTTAGTTGTAAAATACCCGTAGTTCTCATTTTTATATTTTATTTGAATTATAACGAATATGACATTTAAATTTATTTTAAGCTGCATTCAATTTCGATTTTTATTTTAACTTTTTATTAAAGTTGTGACGAATACAGTATCTCAATCTATTTTAAGTTCTAGTTGTACGATATCCTGGTGGATTTAGACCATATTTAATGCTAATTTAAATCAAATGTTTCTGACATTACATTAACAAGGTTGAAATATTGACATGATAGGTTAACCAATGCCTTACATAATACATGAAGAGCCCGATACCCGGATGGGATTAGCACGACCATAATCCCATGAATTGCTTCGCTTGAAACTTCCGGAAGCCGACTGGAATTACCATTTCGATAGGTTACAGAGCGTAACATTCCGGATATTAGACTCCTATTGAACCATGAAATCTAATATTGCCATGGGTGGCTGCTGAACAACCATTTGGCTGATAAAACTGCACCCACTCGAAATCAAACATATGTATCGACAAACAAAATGTGAAGCTCTCTCGTTGTTCAATATTGAGACAAGTCAATTGTCGGGGGCAGCACCTCCCAACAATCACCAACAAATCAACCATGCAACGGCCGATCAGCCATGAACGCGGTAATGGTCGGCATCAACACCGTCGACTCAGCGTACACCATGCACCAATAGTGGCGCGTGGCATGTGCGTCGCTCACCACGCACCAATAGTGGCACGTGGCGTGCGCGTCGCTTAGCGAACGCACCAATTGCAATCATCAACAGTGTCACGTGACGATACGTCACATCCGTCTTCCTAGCAAGCGAGTGGAAATGACATCTTGACTTGGTCAGTCTCTTTACCGTCGTCAACACATACTCATCGCGAACGACTCAACAATTTGTGAATAGTGCATACCTTGACCGAAAGAACTGTAACCGTAATTTTTCGGTGATAGAAAATCTAATGTACAATCTATGTACAATATCAGCTGACTCTACCGCAGTACGAACTTTACTAATTTCCTGAAGGCCGATTACCTTCCCTTGACGGATCAGCCCGGTAAATTCCCGTGCTTTCGCGTACAGGTGAGGTTCGAGTCTCCAATACCTGGAAGACGAAAGTGGTGGTGTGAATGTGTCAGAAAATTATAGATTTTGATCTGGTAGAAACTGTGTTTATTCTGTTATTATCACGGTGAATTACAATCCACAATTCGATAGCGATCTCCGCGACTCTTACACGATGGGCGATGTGCCGATCACACCGATACGCCCATTACACGGTGTCTTTGCCAAAGTAGCGTGTGTTAAAATTGCATCCGTGAGTTTACTATAGTAGTGTTTAGAAAGCTGTCCCACCAACCAATGATCCTGCCAACCACCTGGAAGGACTTCTTGGATGGAGACACGTGCTAAACCTCGGTTGGTCAGCAGCACCTAAGACTTTGGCTAGAGGCACGATTTCGTGAGCTCAGAGCTTCCATCCGGTACTGATAGAAAAACCTCGATTGCCCTCAATCCAGAACACTCCTATGGGGCTACAATGTTTCCCCGATGCATCTGTCGCAGCAGCCAATAATCCTGCCAATAAATTGGGAGGACGTCTTGGATGGAGACACGTGCTAAACCTTGGTTAATCATCAGTACCTAGGACATTGGTTAGAGGCACGATTTCATGAGCTCAGAACTTCCTTCCGGTACTGGTAGAGGAACCCCGATTGCACTTCCGCTTTACACTACACCACGAGTAATCAATCCTCGTGAGGAAAAGTTACTCGTGCTCAAATTCTAGCACGAAACTTTGGCAAAGAATTACCTACTTATCCTATTTACTCTAACGTTAGGCGAGACACATATGTTTCAATGAAGATTACAAAACTCGACGTACCGCGTCGGGTACAAAATATGCGTTAATGTAACGTGGTCTAGCGCCCAATCGGCGCACGCGACTCAAGCAGCAGGATCACGATAATACCTCTCACGTTAACACGTATTGAGTCGGTGACTACCTGGCTTCTTTGGTTTTAATCCAGATATGCTTGATTCACACAGTTATTTGTTGGCTATTTTCCAATGTAGATTTCTATGTATTACTAATCTTCCTTTCTGGACGAGAATTGTATTTTAGTGGAATTTGTAGTTATGTTATAAATCTGTTAATATGGAAAAAAACGGGTGACTGCTACGCTGTCGCTTTCAGCGGGTGATAACTGTGTTAATCACGTGTAGTTTAAAGTTACGGTACGGTTGCTACTCGGACTCTGCTGCTTGAGACGCATATGTGGAAAAGACACACGAGTCGGTTACTATTCACGTCGTCGTAACTCGCCTAACGGACTCTACTACAGAAAGAACACCCTAACTGGATCGCGTCCAAGCGTTCAGTGAAGATCGACAACCATGTATCGACCTCCTTCGATCGGGATTTAGTGGGGGCATGGTGCGCACGCATCCTCCGTTATCACGTAGTACATAGACTGCTCATGACTCCTCGCCTGTATCTCACGTATCTTCGCGTACTGATATTAGTGGGGAGTCTTCCCCTTACTTGCGCCTAACCTACCCCTCTCATACTCCTCTCATACCTTGGGCTACATGTAAAATGTACGGTTACAGAACAGATCACCCTTGTGCAACTCATTTATTCACAACAGTTCGACTCGCCGAAAACAGACCACTTGCGACCACGAAACATTCATAGTGTGGTCATTTAATTTATAATAACAAGCAGTCTACATTAGATCTTATCATTAAGACTCATATGGCCTGATCACACTATTCACATCTTGTAGGTTTGCTCATTCATTGCTTTACTCACATTTTGTAGGTTGCCCATTCATTGTTTTATTACATACCTTGAAGGTTAGCTCTCTCATTGTTTTTACCAACAATGACTCAATAAACTAATTATAAAGCCAAAATGTGTACATTTACTTGCCACACAGCTATCGCTATATCTATTTTTCCTTTAAATGGACAGTTTATGGTGACGTGATTATTAGCACAATTAACACATGCAGGTTTCTTGTTGCAATAGTTTTTCGTGTGACCGTACTCTTGACATCTAATACTCGGCGGGATTTCTCGCTTCGCTTTTGGTGGCTCAAATGAAGTTATGGTGTTTAATAGTCTATTAATTTGATAGATATCTTTGTTGTGGTCTGTTGGCTCTAGTTTAATAATAAATAATGGCAGTGGCATTTTTGTGTCGTAGTGTACTATGTTGTTTATTGATCTCACTGTGTGGTTTAGGCTTTTAAGTTCTTGTATTATGTCATCTCTGTTTGTTTTTGTGTGTATTCCTCTTAATACTACTTTGTAACTTTTGTCTTTTTTAAACTAATATGTGTAATAGCTAGCATCTTTTTCTTTTAAGGCATTTGTTACTTTTCTATATATGCCGGGTGTGTTTGCTTGTATTGTAATCTGGTTGTTGTAGAGATATTTGATAGTGTATTCGTTATTCGCGATTTCGTGTAAGAGTTGTCTTAACGGTTCGATTATTTGGGCGGTTATAAATATCGGCAGCGGTTTCTGTAGTATTGGGTAGAGTGGATTATCTCTTATATCTACTTGTTCCGTCAGGATGTCGTATGTGTTAGATGTCGGTAAGTCAGTGAGCCATTTGTTACCTTGCTCGTTGATGGTATTAGCTGGTTTGTGGCTGTGCCCGATGGTGGTACTGTCCGTTAGACCCCGTCCGTGTTTACGTTTCTTAGTGGTGTTTGATTTCCAACCGTTATTTTCTATATCTTTATCACTGGTATCACTGTGTTCGGTATTCATATCCTCTACTTGCATATCTTGATCAGGTGCGCTGATAACTCTTTTTACATGGGCTAAGCTAATGTGACTATTGCCATTTTTTTGTATTTTTAGCACAATGTTTTTATCCTTTTCAGCTGACATTTGGACACTATTAGTCTTGCCGAGGGCAAGCTTTTTAGTTGCCGAGATACCCCGTTGTGGAGTAATTGTCTTATTTTCACTTCACTATTGTGGGATCGGGAACTCCATACCCAACAAAAAGGAGCAAAATAACATCTTGGGAAAATAGGAAGGTTCCGTGGAGTAGTGGGTAGAGTCTCTGCTTTCGGTGCCGGGGGTCGTGACTTCGAATCCCGCTTGGGCCCTCTCATTTTTCCAACGCTCCTACACTATGTGTTAGTTAGATTTGACTTTCGGTGTTGTGTTTACTGCACACTCAGATTTATTCGCTCGTTAATTGCTTTCGCTGTTGATACACGTCTATACCGTACGGCTGTTCGGGAACGACTGAACCTTATACAGGGTGTCCCAAAAATGTCCTCCGACCCGGAAATGTGGCACTCGGGGGGTGAATTGGAACAACTTTTTCCTTAGCCAAAATTTAAACTGAGGCTTCGTTTACGAGATATTAACGAAAAACCGCGACCAATCAGAGCGCGAGTTTGCCAGCCGAGTTCCCGCGCTAGCGGTGGCTACGCGCTACGCTTGTACTACGAAACTCCGAACAAGTAGGTTACCATGCATCGCAGGAAACCGCGTATAATAATAGCAAATAAACAAGACGTAACAAATAAAATCATACTTTTTATCATCTGTCTTTTGTTATTTAACGAGATTAGTGAATGAAACGTAAATGTAGGCAAATTATGTGTAACGTAAAAAGACGAATGCACATTTACATTTTTGTAAATTCCTTTTTACGAATTTGTAAATTTCCTTTTCAAATAACGTGTGAACGAAAAGGTAATGTAACAAAGAATAAACGAGAAGTGATTGTAGTTCGGTGAAATTAATAAAACAATAATGACCAATAAACTGAATAGAACTCACCCTTACGGAAATTCACCTGCAGCGTAGAAACCTGCGTCAGTAGGTCAGTGTACCGAGCCTGGGCATCGACGGACGAAATGGTTTATGGCAGGGTAGAGTCCATGCCACTGGTGATCGCAGGTATGCGACACCAGCCGACGTTAAGAGTTGCAACGTCAAGTGCCGCCGGGTTAATCCATCGAATATGTATTCACTTCACTGCACTGCACTAACACTGATCACCCGACACAATCACTTAATGTATTTTTAATCCAACGTGTTGTTACTACGTTAGGAAAATTCGTATCCCCGGAAAGGGCCGATTGGTTTCAATTTTTCAGATGTTTTACGTAACCAAACACTTGCACACCAACACCCGCATATCCGTTATTGTGTACGTACCACCATAAGATTCCGTAATACTCCCGTGAACTGAACATCTCTGTCGCCCGATTGCTAACCGACTGACAGAATTTTTCCGAAAGGGCTTCCTCTACCCCCAAGTAGTTTCCCATCGTTACATTGTGAGTTCACTCTCACCACGACAAGATTTAGGTAAAACGAAACCAACGGTTCTAGGATAACACGTGCTTTGCAGAAGTGCAAGGGAAGAACCGTCGCGCAGTTTCTCCAAGGCGCCGTAGCCCGTTAATTTATTGCCAGGGTACCCACTGCTTCGAGATAGAAAACAGACGTCACGTGCATCGGCTTGAAAATGTCCGAAATGAAGAGGCCCTGGCCGACCACCCTTGTAGAGGCCGGAGTGGAATTTTCGGTTCTTTATGGCTCAATTTCTTCGGCCTTTTTTTTTTTTGTATTCCGTCAAATATCTCGGAATTTATTAGAAATATAAAAACCGTACAATTTGCAATATTGTGTTTGTTTTGATATTGAATGTAGCTATATCATTGAATTCCAGAATAATCCCTTTCTTTAAACAATCTTTCGACGACTCCTGACAGTGCGCGCTGCAGGTAAATCCAAAAAAAATACTACCGTATTCGTTGAACTCTTTTCCGTAAATCATTGACACTTTGATATAGCTTTTAATCTCATTGAAATAGTCTGGAGCGTTAGCGATACCATCAGTCGACTGTAATAGTGGAGCGCCCGATTCTTTTACCTGAACCGGGGCGCACCGCTGTCTTCAATGGGTTACTATTACGTTAATATGAACCGCATCACCCTACCGATAGGCTTATTTTACGGAAAAGAATTTAACGAATACGGTTTTTATATTTCTAATAATTTCCGAGATATTTGACGGAATACTAAAAAAAAAAATACGTATGAAATGTTTTCATGAGAACTACAATTTCACAAAGTTGTAATAAAATTGTCGATTGTCAATTCTGTTGTGAGTTCACGATTGCTACGAGGCCGAAGATTTTAAGCCATAAATAACCGAAAATTCCACTCCGGCCTCTACAAGGGTGGTCGTCCAGGGCCTTGCAGCGTCAACTGACACGTGTCGGTAAATTTTTTTCCCTGCTCCTCGAGATAGACAATGTACACTGTACTTTCCAACTCGAAGCAAGGGATACGTTGATGGTCCTCTTCATTTCGGACATTTTTAAGCCGATGCACGTGATGTCTGTTTTCTATCTCGAAGGAGTAGGTACCCTGGCAATAAATTAACGGGCTACGGCGCCTTGGAGAAACTGCGCGACGGTCCTTTCCTTCCACTTCTGCAAAGCACGTGTTATCCTAGAACCGTTGGTTTCTTTCTACCTAAATCTTGTCATGGTGGGAGTGAACTCACAATGTAACGATGGGAAACTACTTGGGGGTAGAGGAAAAATTCTGTCAGTCGGTTAGCAATCGGGCGACAGAGATGTTCAGTTCACGGGAGTATTACGCAATGTTATGGTGGTACGTACACAATAACGGATATGCGGGTGTTGCTGTGCAAGTGTTTGGTTACGTAAAACATCTGAAAAATTGAAAACAATCGGCCCTTTCCGAGGCCACGAATTTTCCTAACGTAGTAACAACACGTTGGATTAAAAATACATTAAGTGATTGTGTCGGGTGATCAGTGTTAGTGGTCGTGCAGTGAAGCGAGTACGTATTCTGTGGAATAACCAGGACGCACTTGACGTTACAACCCTTAACTTCGGCTGGTGAGGTATACCTGCGATCACCTGCGAACTGGGCCATACCCTGCCATAAACCGTTTGGGCCGTCGATGACCAGGATCGGTACACTGACCTACTGACGCAGGTTTCTACGCTGCAGGTGAATTTCCGTAAGGGTGAGTTCTATTCAGTTTATTGGTCATTATTGTTTTATTAATTTCACCGAACTACAATCACTTCTCGTTTATTCTTTGTTACATTACCTTTTCGTTCACACGTTATTTGAAAAGGAAATTTACAAATTCGTAAAAAGGAATTTACAAAAATGTAAATGTGCATTCGTCTTTTTACGTTAAACATAATTTGCCTACATTTACGTTTCATTCATTAATCTCTTTAAATAACAAACGACAAATGATAAAAAGTATGATTTTATTTGTTACGTCTTGTTTATTTGCTATTATTATACGCGGTTTCCTGCGATGCATGGTGACCTACTTGTTCGGAGCATCGTAGTACAAGCGTAGCGCGTAGCCACCGCTAGCGCGGGAACTCGGCTGGCAAACTCGCGCTCTGATTGGTCGCGGTTTTTCGTTAATATCTCGTAAACGAAGCCTCAGTTTAAATTTTGGCTAAGGAAAAAGTTGTTCCAATTCACCCCCCGAGTGCCACATTTCCGGGTCGGAGGACATTTTTGGGACACCCTGTATATAGATTGAAAAATCATCTCTATAACAGAAGATCCACACGACTTATTCAGGAAGCAGCTTGTCCAGTAATCCGTAAATCAAGAGTTCGAATCCCCACAGGTAGCGAAAAATTTCCGAAGCTGAAAGAAAGTGTTTAATAGGCTAGGGGGGTATAATCACGGAGAAGACTAATTTCGGATGCGTGAAACGGCGTATGAAAATTATTTTTATTTTTTTAAACATTCTTTTCACACTTTCAGTATTTATTTACTATTGTCTAAATATTCAACTCATATTTTTTAAATATTTGTTTTATATTCTATGAATATTTAGTTTATATTTTTTAAACATTTATTTTATATTTCTTGTATATGTATACAATATTTGGATTCAATATTTATTTCATATTACAAAGTGTGGCTAAAAAAAATTTTTTTCAATATTTTTTCAATATTTGAAAAACATATTTAACTAATATTTTTGTGCTACTAGGGCAATTTGTTTTAACAAATTGTTTTAACTTTTAATTAAAACATACTTGTCATTCGTAAGATGAAATTGCCTATTTTTAATTTTACATAACAGCAACACACTTTTACTCTATTTAGCTATGTTACTTGTCTGACTAGTGACAGATATTTGCCACTTGTTTGACAAAAATTGTGCCATTCGTTTGCTTAGGATTGTGCTCCCTATTCCTCGGATAATCAGAAGCAGTTCTGAACTACTTGTCCGAGTACCGACGGTTTCGTACTACTTTTCTGACGATTGACAGATCCGTATTACTTTTCTGACAATTGGCAGTTTTATACTACTTGTCTGGGGATTGGCAGTTATTATACTATATTACTTGTCTGTCAACTGACAGCTCTATGCTACTTGTCTTACCACTGGCAGTTCAATATTACTTGTTTGAAGATTGACGGCTATATTCTACTTGTCTGGCCATAGCCGGGTCCCATTTAACTATTTGACTTTTTTTCTACTTATTTTGTAACTAATCTGGAACGAAACGTATGTATACCGGATAGTGCAACAAATTCCGATATTCACATGTTTAAGTAATCCTAATTTGTCCTCCGTGGCTTTCTTTCGAACTACGATTCCTAATCCTGCAATCAATCTTACCGGAATTTGAATCTCAAGATCTCCAAGCACGTTAATCCAGCTTACCGCGAAATTTAGTTAGAATCTGTTGGAACACTGGTGCTGGTTTCATATGTTAACAACTAAAGCACGTGTTTACTATGTAACTTCATTAGACCGGTAACATACCATTATCGTGATCCGAATTAATTAAACAAAAATGTTATTGTATAATTACATATGATTGGTGCTTTGTTTTGTCGCGGAAAAAACTTTTTTTAGAAAAGCGATTTATGACAATGAACCTGCTGTGTTGATCTATAAGGAGTTAAAAATTTATTCTTTCCGCACTTCTCCAAAAAGTGCAAAGCATTCTTGGACTACTATAACAATTTCTGTCGCTATCAGATATCATTCTACCTCCATTCCAGGTTTGCAATCAAGTTTAACGTGACCATTAGGGTTATTGCTCGGGTAGTGTTCCTCGTTGCTATGTGCTCAAGTCGATGGTATAATTGCTTGTTACTTTTCCTGGTGATCGACAACATTCTCGAAACGCCCGGTTAAATGGTTCCACCACCATGCGGTTGGATTACATACTGTTGGTCACTTTTCGAAGTTAAGCTTTGAAGTCTATTGCAGTTCCTCGGCTTATACGCTCCGTTGACTTTACATCGGACTTCGAAGGTTAATTCTCGTTGTATGCGGTCGCTTGAATCCGAAGTAATATTTGGACTGCTTGAATTCTGCTATCGGGGATCCTTATCAATGCAATTTCAACGTTTGAATCCTGTATTCTTGTCAGTACAGTAACAAACATTGAATTATAGTTATTAAAATTGTGTCTAATAACAATTTACCGTAGTTGGTTGAATCTTATTCGCTAAACATTTTTATTTTTGTTTTTCTTACTTACTTGTTTGTACATATTTTACTTTTTGTACTTTTCCTCTTTCTTTCTCCTTCTATTTCGTTAATTAATAACTTTGTATTTTTGTAATGAAGTTCAATTATTATTAACTCGAAATTAAGGTACTTCCTATACTTCGTGCGACTCCCTGGTTATATTATACTAAATGATAATTTCAAAAGATGACATTTTTTTTGAATATTAAATGTGACATATAAATATTAATATATTATACAGGTTATACACAGATTATTGAATCAAGTTAATTATAGCAATATAGTGCACCAATTAATTCATTATAGAGTTCGGACATACAACTTCTTTTCAATCATCAGTTTCACACACATTTGTAACATTTCATTTCTATTATGTTCTCAATATTGTGGGAGTTGAGGATTTGTGTGTAGTATGGTTGAGTGTAGAAGAACGTTTGCTTTGATTATGATTTGATAGTTAAAAAAAGCAAAGATCTAGTATCAATTTGTGTCTGTTAGCGGTGTCGTTTGAATTTGATCTGCGTTTGCATTGTTTGTCCTTTAGAATACTTAAGTTCATTTATATTTGTCCTAATTTAATAATATTATGTTCCACAATATAGAAGAAAATTCATTGAAGCAAGCTAATTCAATCATTTCTGAAAAACTAGTTCGTCAGAGAGTGGACTTGTATATGTAGTAATAGTTATTTTTCCTTTACGTAACATTCGATGCAAAACTGTTTTTGGCAGAAAATCTTTTCAGTAGACTCTTCGAATGATATAAAGGGTTTATTAATTAGGGATCATCTTGATACACGCGCCATGAATATTTGAGACCAACATCACACAAAATTTTTGATGGAACATCTGTGAATTCCTTCTTACGCTCAATATGAAACGCAGTCGGGCAAGTATTTTCCCGCGAAATCTGACTGTTCTCATATCTCAGTTGATTTCACCACTCGTGTGTGCTGATTCATTCACAAATCCTTTGTACAAATTCCTCCATTGCTTGCACTGAAATTCTTCGCTCAATCTCGTTACTTTTCTACATTTTAAATCCCTCGAAACACAATAGATTTTCGTCTGTAATTGACTACTACTCTAAGAATCATAAATTAATTCGACACCTGACATCACAGTAAAAATTCCGAGCGATATTTTACTTATTCGACATTAATTTCTTAATGCTATTTTAAGTAATGATCACTTTTTCGACAGATGACATAATTTGAAACTGCTCCTTGTTCGCATATAATGCAGTTCAGATTATTTCTTGACTTCGGAGAATCGAAGAGTTTTTATTTAGTTGTACAGAGTGTCTCAGATCGGGTAATACAACCAGGCAGTAAGTGATTTTACAAGAAAAGATAAGTCGAAAAAGACGAGTACATTTTTTTCATGAGGTTTTATTTTCGAAAAAAACCAGTTGGAAAATTCATTGAGTACGCGTGTATTTACGGTGACAAGAAATAATGACAACAAGTTTTCGATTTATTTTTCCATATAGTATAACCTTCTGCCCGATTGTACAACCCGACCTATGACACCCTATACATATGGGCCATTCCACGCGCAATCGGACACATTTTGGAGCACCATTTCAGATTTTGTTTAAATTTGGATATGTTGTAGTCTTTCGCGATATATAAACGTATCTCGAAGGATTTTTGAAAATTTAAAAAATTGTTGATCTTACTTACGTTACAGCTGTTTGAAGTTTAGGGTCAACCTTTTTTCAATAAATCATAACTATTGAACTAACAAACTAATCGAAATGAGCTTTGCGTGTACTTATAGTAGAGACATAAGAGTATGAAAAAAAAATTATTTCAGTTGAAAAAAGATATTTTTTAACCATTTATTTTGCAATTGTTTTAAACAAATGCCCTGTTTTTGCACTAAGGAAATATTTAAAAATTTGAAGAAAAATGAGGATATAACCCTATTTGTTCTCTTTAAGGAGATGTCTTCAAAAATATGGACACTTTAAAATTGGCCAAATGAAAATTAATTGAAGTGAACGCTGCGTCCAAGCGCACTGGCTCGACCGGTCGAATAATGAATTATCTGTTGAACTAATAAACTTATCAAACAAATCGTTCTTTTTCTTTTAATTCATTTAAGCGTAATCTTTCTTCTGCCGTTTCACGTAACCTGACTAAATCTACTACTTTATTTGTTTCACATATGGCTTCACCTGATGCTGCGACCTCGGAAACCTGAGTTCATATGCCAGCTAAGACCTCCAGTGGTGTACAACCAGTAGATTTTTGTAATGTATTTAAGACTAACTATGATTTAGGCAACACGCACGACCATTCCTTTCCCTGTAACGTTCCACGAGTAAGCAAGTTCAAAACTGTCGGAACATATCTTTCGGCCTGTCCAGTGGCTCTGCTCGCCGAAGTTGCTACATAATGTATTGCAATACCATGTTTATGGAACATGACTTTGACTAATTTTTCTGTAAAATTAGTTCCTTAATCCACAATCAATCTCTTGGTAGTTCCAAATAATACCAATCGTGGCTCCAAAATTTCTTTCGTTTCCTATGCTGTCATATCTCGTAAAGGAGATGAAACAACCATCTTGGTATAAGCATCAAATAATATCATAAGATGTTTATACCCTTAATTGCTAACAGGGAAGGGATTGGTACAATTTGCATGAATTGTATAAAAAGGAATAGAAATTTTTTCAATACTATGTAGAAATCCTTGTTGCGAACCGCCGCGCTTGGACGTTTTATCATTATACAAACAATGCATCGATCAATATATGTATTTCTTCACAAATGTGTTCATTTTAGAAAACAAAATTTGTTCCTTAAAGAATGTAGTGTTTTCTCGTGACCAATATGACATTGCTGATCGTGGTGTTGTCGAACAAGATTTAATCGGTTTCCCTTAGGCAGAGTTTGGCACAATTTCATTCGAATAATATATTGTGAAAAGTAGCAGTATTTAAGATCGTCATCCTTGCCTTTAAACAATTATTGAAAATAAATAATTGTTTGCCAAGTGTCTACTCATTTAAGAAATAATATTGTTTTATTATAAAAATTGGAATTTCCAAATGTAACCAAATAAAAATGGCGAAATACTGTTTTTTTATCTTTTATTCGTTATTCCAAACTCTTGATTCAAAATCTAGATAATGAATTTGCCCATCTCTGCCTTTAGGAACGAATCACCGTTGAATTTTCGTATTCCTCTCATCTTTGGTTCTAATTAAAATTCCCTTCGCCTCGGCATAATCAGTGATACTTTCGTCTCCCTCTCGAATTTTTCTTAATAATTCCTGCGATTCAAAATCGCGTGACTGTACTACCTCTGACCAAGTTGCTCGTTCTAATGTCAGTACACTGTGTAATTCTTCTACCGGATTGCGGCTCAGGTAATTTTTATAAGCAACATTTTTTCCCTTACGATATTCAATATCGAAGTCGAAACCTTGAAGGTAAACCGACCATCTCGCTACCCGTGGTAGTAAGTCCCTTTCAGTGGCAGTAGATTGAATTGCGTTACAGTCAGTTATCAATTTGAATTTTACGCCGAGTAAGTGAATGCGAAAATGTTTCAAAGCATTAACGATGGCTAACGTTTCCAATTCATACAAGTGATATGTTTAGATTCCTCTTTAGACGTTTTCTTACAATAATATGCTACTACCCGGGGTTCTCTATTATGACATTGAAATAATACAGCTCAAAAACCCATATACAGTAATGTCCTGATAAGTGTGAATGCCTCGGTTCCGCAGAGTCACACTCACGGTGAGCACGGGTAGTTGTCAGCACCTCGTCAATCTGTTTTTTGCTCGATGCTCGAGCCTCGGCAGCTTGCCTTTGTAGTTTTCCGACATAGAAAAGGACAAGCGACGTAGAGAACAGACAGAGAAAGCATCCCTTTCCACTCGATTCGACTGCGTGAGCTCGCCTGCGACGCTCCCACCGGCCAATGGTTACATTGTAATCGCTACGCATCGCGTTATCTTACTCGGTCTCGATGTGTTTCGTTCGTTCCCTTCGTCACACAGTCCGATTGTGTGTGTGTGTGTAACGTTTCGGCCAATAATAAAAATACATGTGACTGGAACTGATCCAGCTAAGTTCATTCGTCGGCAGTTCTCTGGGCAGTCGCTGACGATTGAACGCTTCGACGAAGCGTCGTACATATACATATACATTTCCCCGCTCTGTCCGTCGAGTCCGTCGTGCCAGTCGGTGAGAAGAATGAAACTTTTTTCGACAGTAGATGCGACGGCTTAACGAGGAGAGATCATGAAAAGATTACATTCCCGGGTGTATCGCTGAGACAACGCTAATGCAACGATTAAAATTTTTTATTTTTAATTCCTTGTTAATGAAACTTTTACTAGTATATTGGTGAGATTTTTCTGATTAAAATGATACCAAGTACGACATAATTTGAATCATATTTATTCATGTAGAAAGTGTTAACAATTCATATTCATTCATTATCGCTTGTATAAATCATAAGTAAATATGATCCAAATTATATCGTGTTTGGTATCATTTTAATCAGAAAAATCTCACGAATATGTTCGTAAAACTTTCGTTAACAAAGAACCAAATACAAAAAGTTGCATCGTTGCATTAGTTCCCCTCGTTCAGCCGTCGGCTCGTGAAAGGGAAGCCGTCGCGACGCGACAGGCAAAAAATTATACGCTTGACTGGTTCCACGGCCCCCTTCCCCAGTGGTGGGGATGACGACTTCACATTTATCGTGAGCAAATCGACTCACACTTATCTGGACATTACTGTACTGCTCGCATCAGTATGAAGTTCTGTGTCTCGGTTAGGATCAAATATAACTAACAATGCCCGTCCGCATAATTTTGCTTATTATGTATACATATATTGACGTGCTTTTTCACAATCTTGAGTCCAATTCCATTCTACTCCTTTCTTCGTTAAATTTCTTACACAAGCAGTTCGCGTAGTAGCAAATTTTTGAATGAACTTTCCAAAATACCCAGCGAGTCCCATCAATTGTCGTGCTTGTTTGTTATTTTTTTGGAACGGGAAAATTCCGTAACGGAATTAATTTTCGATCTCCGGGTCTGATACCATTGACTGATATATTATGCCCTATACATTGAATTTCGAATTGAAGGAATCGACATTTTTTAATATTTAAAGAAAAGCCAGCGTAATCGAATACTGGAAGTACCCAATCAAAAAATACAATTCCTTCACTCAGCGTTGTTGAAGGAATTAATAAATCATCTAGATAAACTAGTCATCTAGATAAACTAGTCAAATAATGATCGGTCGGTCGAGCCGAGTCGAGTGTTCGAATTTCTCAAGCTACTTGAAATCGACGAACTGTTAAAAAAAGATGCGAGCTACTTGAAAAACTCAAACAGCTCGAATATTCGAGCGCTCGTAAGACCATCTCTTATCACATGACCCAAACATTCTACCTGGGGCTGCAGAAATTTGCACTTCTTCCAATCAATCGCAAAACCATCTTGCTTTCCCGCCGTCTCCAACGTGATTTTTAAACTTTCGAACGCGTTCTTTTCACTACTACCGGGCACGATCAAATCTTCCATATACGTTATGACAATTTTACGGTCAACCAACTCTCGAAAAACCTCATCTACGAAACGCAAAAAGCTCGTAGGGATGTTACACAAACCAAACGGTGTCTTAAGGAATTCGAATACAAACAACGTATACATGCGACTTCCTTCGGCAACCGGCACATGAATAAACCTCTTTTTCAAATCCAGCACCGAAAAAATTCGCGCACCTAATAAGGCATCGACGCAGTCCTCAACCAATGGCAGTGGAAACCCATCTTTAACTACTTTTCGAGTCAATTCGCGGTAATCAAGACATACACGATAAAAACGCGTATACAAGTTATACTAGAAATTGTGCGCTGACGCGATATGAAGTGAACGCTTTGGTGAGTTCTTCCAGAATGCCCCCCAAGACCGAAAACCTTGGGGAACAACCTCGGAAAAATTACCTGACCCTTAATGTTAAAACTGTAGGCCTGCATGAGTCTGGTTGTCAGATGGGTACATCGACAAAAGCCAGCCCCGAGCAAGACCTTCCGGAAAAACCCAGTAAATCGTCGCTCACGCATACTACCTAAAATACGGGGAATGGTAGTGACCAGGTCGCTACACTAGTAACTCTCTTTCTTTAAAAGCTAAACGCCGCGGGCGCAATCGTACCGGATTTTCATCGATAAGCGTGATTCGCGTTTCTATCGCCACCTTAACATCTTTAACTGGTTCATACCTTTGTAAAATATCTCGCACTTCGTCCTTATATTGTCCATTAAAAATGTTCAGTTCGTTTTCCTCGATGTATCTGACATGCGTCAACTCGCACGTGTCGACATCCTTCGCCCTATCGTTCCTCGCGGTCGCTTTCCTTATCTCTACTTCACCTTTGTTTATGTGCATGTCGGCGTCTTTTAAAAAGTTTTGTATTACTATCAATTCGGTATGCATGACTTCATTCGCTACCACGAACATCTCAACATGAAAGTCACTATTGTCAACACTCACTTTTGTAACAAATTTTCCGACTGGTACAGTTCGTGTATTTCCGAGACCGGTAAAAACACGCGAGGTTAATTGCAACGACGGACTGCCGATTTTTTTATAAATATTTTTTCGTATTAAATTAACCTCAGTTCTTGTGTCTACGAGAGCATAACACGTCACACCACTTATAACGACGACAGTTAACCTCTCTTTTACACTTTTTACGCAACTTACGTTACCCTCATTAGTTTTCGATTTAACCGTCTTTTGGCACTCTTTGCATAAATATCCGAACTCGTTACACGCGAAGCACTTTGATCCTCTCGCTTTATTAGTACAATTTCTAACGTCGTGTTCGGCAGATCCACATGAGAAATACCACATCTTCTTCTCGCTCTTCTGATTTCGTACTGGCCGCTGCCGCATTTTCTTATTTTCTCCGTCCGATTCTTTTCTTTCCCAGTGTCCTCTGCCCTCCTTTTCAATCTCTTTTTCTTTACGCCTGTCGTATAATTCTAACCTCCTTCTCAAGTCATACAACGAGTGAGCTTCGTATAGGAAACTTTTATACACCTCTCTCGATCCTGGATTCCGTTGATTATACGTTCTATTAAGGCTATCTCTTGCATAGCACATACATATTGTCGTGCGCTTTCGTTCACTCTTCGTTTCCTCTTCCTTAATTGTCCGTGAATTATCGCGCTGTTTGTTTCCGCCTTGAATTCACGCCACAACCTTTTCTTGAGGATGTTCCACGAAACTACCCCTTCTTCGTATGCCACGAATTTCTTTGCCGATCCTTGTAGCATTCTTTTCCCGTAGATCAGTTTCTGTATATCATTCCAATCCAGCAGCGTACTTAACCCCTTCGCATCGGAGGACGTGATATCTCGCCACGTGATTTCGTTTATGATATGCTTTGGACGAGATATCTTGCAACGCAATGTCTTTCATGCGATAGTTCTTATTCACGATAGTTGCGTTCAGACTATCGTTGCCACTTTGCTCATCCTCTTCGACATTCACTAGCTGCCGATCCATGTTGTCAACAGTGATGGTACATTTGCACTTTTTAACTGGAATATCGTTCAACGATCCGGAACAACTTATAGCCAGCGATCAACTTACACGCTGTTCAACTTAACGAATCGCGAACCCATAATTTCAATTCTTTTGTTTAAATCTTGGTTAAAATGACACACAATAAGGAATTTAGTAACGAATAAGATGATGAAATAATACAAAATTGCACATTGACTGATCGGTTCGACGGTTATTGTTCGACTGCTTTGTCGCCGCGGTTAAACTTCCTAGATATATAGAATTTTTATGTTCTTGATATCGGTTAAGATAGACCGCCTTCTGTATTTTGTTTTGAGTAAGCCTTAATCTTCTACTCTGTAGTCGTACTGTGCACGTAACAATATTTTCTGCATTAAAATTCATTACAATTCTTCATTCATTATATTATGCATTATAGCATCACATAAAATCTACAGTTTAACTACACAGGGTGTCCTATGCAAATGGGACAAGACAGCATTAAAATGGTAGAAGATAGGAAAAAATTTCACTAAGAAAAATTAAATAGTTCTGAATGATACATCACGTGGTGATTGTGTCTTTTCTGAAAGTGGAGACGTTTCAAAGATATCTAAGTTACTTTTATTTTTTTAAACGGAACTATACATTTTCTTATACTCAACAAAAAAATATTATGGTACCGGGGTCGGGAAACGATTAATTTAAAAGAGATAGGAAAATAGGCTATGAAATTAACTAGTTCACACTATATTCGTTTCAATCATTTAATTTATTTCACAGCAGTCGGAACGCGCGTCTTTCTATACTCGAGGAAACTTCCAGAACAAGGGACGCGGTGCGATTAGAAACAACTGCATGACGCATTCTCAGAGACGACCGGTCCCGCTCATAACAAAACAACGTATTGTTAGCAATACGGTTGAATCTTCTCCAGCATTGATAGAATAATATAATAGATAACTATTGTATATGTACATCATTCATTAGTATAATAAAACCAACAAGTAAAATTATGAGAATTAGTAAATTACGAGCGAAGACACTAAAGAAACAATCAAGCCTAAGTCCAAATATCATACAATGTTGAGAAATTGAAGTTGAAATGTCTTTTAAACAAAATATTTTTCGAGGCAAGTACCTTAATACTTTTCTGTAGGGAACTAAAAAATGTACTGAATGATGCATAAAACAAATGTAGGATGTCGAGCGGGGAGGGAAAGAATCTGGCACGGTTAATAGTAAGATAGTTTAATGTTTCACGTCGACGGAGCGAAACTGACTGTCCCGTCATCGTATCCGTTCTTTATATAAAAGGCTTTCTTAAACACACTCACACACACTCGCACACAGTCATGACCTCTGCGTTCGGCGGATCGTCATCGGAGATCGCCGCCGATCACACAGGGCCGGCTTCCGCCTTTAATGTCGCGGACTGCGTCGCAGCGACGGCTCGCCGCCCAACCCGCGATATCTAAGAAGCGGTCGTTCGTCGGCACGGCAAAGCCACGTGCCGATTATCACCCCACGGTCCCTGTTCACACAAGGAAGCCTCGTGCCGATGCCTACACAAATTATAGTCATATTTAAAACAATAAAAGGGACCTTGAAATATTTGAAACGCCTCCACGTTCGTACAGGGCACGTACACCACGTGATACATCTGTTACCAGTCCGGGCCGTAGCAACGCAAGAGACCGGCGAGTGTAGGTTTTCCAAGGAATATGGTATCAGTTTATTAGTAAGGTGCGGGGACGAATCTGACGCTAGGATGTTTGAAAACGGGGACGAACCTGATGCGAGATCAGGGAGCCTCTAGGAATGGAGTCACTAGCGGACGAACCTGATGCAAAATTAGGTAGCCGCAGGAAGGTGAAATTCGTGAACGAACCGAATGCGAAATCGGAGAGTCACTAGTATGTGATTTTGCAGACGAACTCAGCGCGGAACTGAGGAGCTGCGAGGAGGGTGGAAAATCTGTACAGACGAACCTGATGCGAAATCAGGGAGCTGTTAGGATGCGGACGAACCTGACGCGAAATCAGGGAGCCGCAGGATTGGCTAAGTTTCGTGGATGAATCCGATGCGAAATCGGAGAGCCACTGGGTTGGATATACTCTTGAAAAAGTGTAATGTACGGACGAACCTGATGCGAAATCAGGGAGCCGTTAGGAAATAAAATGTTAGTTAGTGCCTCGTAACCTTTGAATTTATAATTAATACAACTCGAGCGGTAAAGTTGTATTCGTGTGAGAACGGTCGATCTGATATTATTCTAAACTAGAGGAAACTAGTATATCGATAATACTACAGATTTCTGGATCGTGTTATGGATTCCAAATGAACTACACAGATTTATAAAATACCAGTATAATTAATCAGTCTTTAGTTACAAATGTGTTGTGTAGTGTTGTCACGTAGTAGTATGTAATAATGGAATAATAACTATTACCGAAATAAATAGGTGCTCGGTGTTAACGCACTGGCGTTGCGGGGGTTGCGAGTGGATTTTACGGAATAATGCCAAAGTAATAATTCTAGTCGGAATACAAATGAAGTGTTTACGGTTTACTACAAGATTAACTGGATTCGCAAGGGAACTTTAGCCTGATCTCACTAACGTGATGACCAACTCACAAGAACGTGACGCGACGTGACTCTAAAGGTGACGGTACAGTTCTGATCCCCCGAGGGTTGAAATCAATGGGTTTATATAGGCCTAGAAATTAGTGGGGATGCTATGAAATTTCCATACAAGAAAATTTTTGACGGTTGAAGTTGCGTCACGCTTCCTAGTTTTTTTGGTTTCTTTTCACACTTTCAGTATTCATTTACTATTGTCTAAATATTCAACTCATATTTTTTAAATATTTCTTTTATATTCTATGAATATTTAGTTTGTATTTTTTAAACATTTATTTTATATTTACTGTATATGTATACAATATTTAGATTCAATAATTATTTCATATTAAAAAGTGTGGCTAGAAAAATATTTTTTCAATATTTGAAAAACATATTTAACTAATATTTTTGTGCTACTAGCGACCATTTGGGCGGTTGCAAAACAATCTTTCGACGTCACTGCACGTAGACGCAATGTTTATAGGAATTTTTAATTTTTCTTTCCATTTTTCGACCGCGCAAACATGTACTTTCATAATGCAAAAAAATTAACCCAATCAGCCTAAATAGTTTTCTCTCAGTCACTCACAAAACATCGACTACTTTTTAGTGCCAAGAAACGTATATAACCCCTGAACGCTTCAAACATGAATCTCCCACGTGAGGTTATAGTGATGCACATTATAGAAGATGCTACATGTAACTGCGGTTTTGAAACGCAGGATCTAAATCACGTGCTTTGGCAATGTCCTTTACTTGATTTTCAAAGAATCGAACTGATGGAAAAGCTAAGTAAACTTGGCTTATTTCCACCGCTTAATGTGAGATCTTTGCTCTGCAAACCGAACATCGAGGCATGTTGTTTAGTTTATAATTTCTTTAAAAAAGGTAACATAAGAGTTTAACGTTCCACAAGTAGTGTTTAAGCCGTGAATAATGATTCAGTTATTAATACTTGTAACTCTTTTGTATAATTAGTTGTAAGCCTTATGTAAAGCTTTATAACTCTTCTTTTAGAGTTCAATCTAAGCTCAAATAAAAAATACCCTTAACGCTATGGATTATCTCACACACACACACACACACACGCACACGCACACGCACACGCACACGCACACGCACACGCACACGCACACACACACACACACACACACACACCATTAGTTTTGAATGGGCACATATACCAGCGCCGAAACCGTCTTGGGTGGAGTTTATATTCGGGCACGCCATAGATTGTATCGAAGAGCAGTGCAGTATGCATCGTGGATGCAACGACGTGCATCGACCATCCTGTTTATTTCCAGGCTGCGGTTGCAGCAAACTGAGGGGAAGTGAAATGCAGCCTGGGTTGAGTCAAGACAACTCGAGTGCCGGCCGAAAACGGATTACAGCTGAGGACAGGTTACAGTGAAATGTTTCTGAAAGCCACCAGGATGGGATCCGGCCCAGTGCATGGCAGGCTAATGGATCTTCGTAAAAATGACGCGTGTCCGGGGCCGTGCGCGGTTTTACAAACGGCACAACGGCGAAATGTCGAAAATGTCTCGTGTAGAATCGTTTTCTTCCCTTTCCGTTCGATGTCTCGTGGATTAATTCTTGGCGATGAATATAATTCATTTAATCGCGCGATGGGACTGCGGGATTGGATCTCGTTTGCCGTTAGATTTAATTACGGTAATTATGTTCGGGCAGTTAGTAAGCAGAGAGGTGATTATTGCGAGAACTGAAATTCTAGCACGCCGGTCAGACTTAATTGGGCACTTTGGGCTGCGGTGTCCTTTTTTCGGGTACCAGTGTGGTGTGATTAATTGGTACACTTTGTTGGGAGTTCCGTGATGTGGAGAATATGATCGGTTTGAATTTAGAAATGTATGTCAAAGAAACCATGCCGTTTATGATTTTTGTGGTTTTCTTATATACAGGGTGAGTCTCGTAACGTAACCACATCAAATAAGTCGTAAGTTATTGGTTGTACAAAAAAACTTTTCGTTGTAAATTGTGTGTGTTTTTAATGAAGAATGTAATGATCTAAACGTTCTTTTTTTGAAATTTATTTGTTAAAATATTGTAATATATTACGAAAAATAAATTAAAAAAAAAACGTTTAGATGATTACATTTCCTATTAAAAAACACACCATTTACAACAAAAATTTGTATCTATACCCTCTAGTTCCCGAGATATTCCAAAAAATATGTTTTCAACCCCCAAATTTCAGGGCTGTTTTCACCCCTTCAATATGGACGATGACCAATATAAAAAGATACGTGTCAAATATTTTTTCGCAAACTATATCCCATATATGTAGAGGGCATCAAAATCGGCGTTTCTGGGTTCGATATGTTCTCTTGTTAGTTTGATAGAGATTGTAACCTATACAATTTTGCGTTTTAATTAATGTTCCCGGTAGGTACTAATGACAAGAGAGGTGTAAGTTATAATATGTTTAATATTGGAGTAACGCAGTAAATATGTCTGATACTCTAGATTGTGTTTAATAAATATACATACTAAATATTCTCGTGGTGTCACATCCAGCTCAAATCGTCAGTCGAAATTCATCGTTCATAGTGTCAACCTTGGTATTAAATCTATGTTACTTTCGTCACTGTCTAAAGTGTCATTTCTAATTCACATATACTACTTTTCGTTCAACTTAACTGATTCACATAAACTTAATTTAGTATGTGAAGTATACGCGTTGTGACTGTATGTAAATAGTGCAGATCAATGCTTAGTTTCTTCAAGGTGAACCAGGTGATTTGAAAATTTTCCACAATGTGCTTCGAAAAAGTATTAATGCTTATTTGGAAAATTTGCATATGTCGGTATATATTTTCATTATTTTTTTTTTTAATATGATCGTAGCAATATTGAAAGAAATGCGTGTCCGGGATTAGGAAACGATCTGTAGAATATTCCAAGAATGTGTTGACAGTGATAGTAAACAAGTGAGACTCTTTGAAGACAAACCACGTTTGTTAATATGATACATTGTTCTATGAATTCTGTTTCTCGAAAAAAGATACTTTCATATAATCATTAATATTTCTTTCAAGTTATCCTGTATTATACTTTTTTTAGTGTGACATAAGAAGGTCCATTTTTATCATGGTAATCATTACATGGATTTTCTCAGTGCCACTAAATGAGTAAAATTATTTGTTCTTTACGATATTACTAAATTTTCGCATTCAGAAGGAAACGTGTTTTTGTTTCAGACTTCACTCTAGCCTGGCCCGCAGACCTGCGAGCTTTCTCAAAGTCGACACCGAAGACGTTGCTGATATATCTTGTAAGTGTATGAAAAAATTTAATCGAAACTGAATAATCTGTTGTAACACAGTAACTTTGATATCGGTACAAATAAAATCTTAGTCACTATAGTCCGTCCAACGAGACGAGTCGGTAAAAATAACCAAAACATGCACGAGTTAATCCCAGCTATTGACTGGCAACTGTTCTGTCCCAGCCCCCCCCCATCATTCCTCTTTGTTTATAATTACTAACTTGATCGTTGTATGAGGTATAGTTGAAATACATTACGTTAATCTTCTTTAATAACTGTCTAATAGACAGATTCATTTACAAGAAATAAAAAACGGAAGTACCTACGTAATGCTAGACCCTGCAGGCAAGACAGGACAATCTTCCAACCCGTCGAAGTGATCACAAAATTCCAAGTATTGGATTCCCCGTCAAAATGTTTGAGCTCTCTTGCCGTTCACCCTCTCTTTGCGTCTCCCTATACCTCCTTTCGTTTTTCTATAAAAAAGAAATTCTAAAACTTCAACGATTACTCAATAGAATATAAACCATCTGAGAAAAGAATGAATTTATTGGAGTCTTTTCAAGAATACATTTTCTCAATGAAATTTGCGGGTACTTCAGTTTTTCAATAGAATTTTCATCGTTCTTTACGCTGACGATTCTTCGAGCGATTCGGTTCACAAAATGTATTTTTTTGTTAAATCTTATGCTTCACATATGAGTAATACAGTGAGATATTGTGAGAGACATCGTGAGACAATATCCTACAAATCTATTGTTATTTTAAACGGACTATCCAGGGTTCGAAAACGTATCACTAAAACAGATTGATAGGATCACGACACTTGTTTTGGTCGAGATCGCGGGTATTTGCACTGAGGTGCCGTCTTAGTAAAACTCGAAGGACCACCCAATGTTGGGACTAATAACTGAACTATATTTATTAACGGTATCTACAGAAAGAGCCTGAGTGCTCTTAAATAAATACAGCAATGAACCTAACTGTTCACTTCGATCTCCAACCTGATTGTTGGATAGTTCTAACATTCTATCAATAGGTGCGACTGTCCTGAGTGACTGTTTGCAACTGTCCTGAGTGACTGTTTGCTTGACTCTGTCTCTGACTAACTGTCTCAACAAACTGTCCGGAAAAAAGCTTGCTGGGCCCGTGCATCCCCTCCATGCGCCCTTGGCGCGATACTTTAAAGGAGGAGGTTGTCGCAACCCTCTGACAATGGGGGTGGACGGCAGTTCGGCAACATCGCGGATTTTCCCGTCGGTTCCACTTTCCTCACGCGGTTCCGAGAAACCGTTAAGTCCCCGCGCAAAGGTACCGTCCCGAAGTCTGGGTTTTATGGAACGTCTATGGTCATGCGGACCCTTCCAAGGTGGGTCTCCGGCACATTTGGTTGCCAAATGTCAGGAACACGTTTCCTTCCGAGGGTTCCAATCAATTTTAAGAATCCCTGACCGTGCCATAAACCTGTGTTAGCGACGAGCGCTAACACAGATATCATTTTTTAAATACTAATGATACAGGAATACGTGGAACACAATCTCACGAGAAAGTATAGTTACTTCTACGTTAGATACTGTAAACTACAAAGCAACCATCGTTAAAAAATCTGTAAAGACGTGGTGCTTTTAATCGCGTAAATAATGTATCTCTGGATGAAATTTTCTTATATGGGTAGTTGCGTGGGTGCTATTAGTTTACTTCACTTGAAAGGAGGAAGGAGAACGGTTTTGCGTACAGTCTGGCACGTGAAATATTGCGCAGCTGAAGCACTCAAGCTGTATACGAAGTAAAATGGAATAATATTAAAAAGGACGGGCTGTGATTGATGTATATGGTGAGGATTCTGAAACAATTCCACGAATACATGATTTATACGTAAATTGGAATTTTGTTTGGCTTTTGGCAATAACAATAACACTTCTTGCTGTATTGACCAAGCCATATTTCAATTATTGAGGTCGTTAAACGAACCGAATAACAGAAGTTCGATATAATAAAAGAACAGCTCATACCACGGTGTATGTGTTCATTAATACTGGAACTATCAGCATTGAATGTATATTTAATTCAAATGCATGATACATAATACAATATAATTATAATTTAATTTAAAATGTACAAACAATTAAAAGTCAATATGAATTGCGACAGTATCACCGTTATGAACTCACAAAGGAAGGCACGGAAATGTTCCCCTCCGATTTTAATGAAACTTCGTATGCCGGTAAAGCAATAAAAAATAAGGGATTTTTTTATCGGCTGTGACGCGACTTCAAGGGGTGAAACTGCCCCTCGAAGTTTCGATCCGAAATTTTTTTGTTATAAACAATTATATTTTACATAAAAAACTGCAAACCTCGTCTATTAGAAGTTCTCATGTATCTCCTCTGGTTTTCGAGATAGTACTTTCCGGTCGAAACTTCGAGGGGTGGTTTTACCCCTTAAAGTCGTGTCTCAGCCGATAAAAAAAATACGTATCCCTTCTTTTGACTGCTTAACAGGCATACGAAGTTTCCTCAAAATCGGAGGGGGACACTTTCGTGTCTTCATTTGTCAGTAATAGTAAAATACGAGAAATGTGAAATCCGCCATTTTCACGAAGTTGATAGTTATAGCGTTACACTACTGCTTGGAATTATTTTCAAAACATCCAAGGAAAATAATCCTTAATGGCAGTTCAAAGTATGCTAGTAACATATGCTAAAACTAAACTTTCGCGGTACAGGTCAAATTCTTCTGACATAATAACACCACTTTGTCAATATTACAATCCACTTTTCTTCAGTATGTTTTTTAATTGGATTGCGGATTTTATGCATCCACAAAGTGGAAGATTTAAAATACGCTGAAATGAAAACCCTAACAAAGATTATATTAAAGTCTGTATATTATTTGTCATTGAATAAACCGCTTAATAGATAAAACAAATTATTTTTTCATTCTAGTTTTTGTAAAATAAAGTATGAAAATGGTATTGCGTGTTTATATTTCCAGAATGATAAAATCATAATTGCTCGAAAGTATACTTTCTAGTCGCTCATTTTCCAAACAAAGTTAATTCATGTAAATTTAAACGAATCGTGCTGAGTTTTTCCAAAGAACGCATAGTGTTGTAAAACAACCGTCCGACTACGAAAATCTATACAATTTCGTCTTACAATTACAAATGTATGGATTACTCAGCACAAGTGAGACCATTAAAGATTACGACATTGTAAAACTATTTTCTTTATGAATTCGGAATATTTAGAACGAGCACTAAATTATATAACGAAAAAGACAATGAGTACGCAAAAACGAAAAATAGACAGCCAGTACATGTACGTTTTGGTGGGTTGTCTGTTACCAAGGATGTCACGGAATGTCAAGTACCGTTACTCCAGTGTGTAGTGAGATCTACATGCGTGTATGATAAGGGAATGAGTCGCTCGAGCAAGTTAGACGGACGCACGCATTACAACTACGTGACTCTAGACTCTGGTATATTGAAAGCAAAACAGAAGAAGTTCATAGTAGCATTTCTCTTATCAGACCGACGCGACGTGTTCATCGTTTGAAGCATACTTCGCATTAATCTGAACGAGACTTCGCGAGATTAACTAGAAACGTACTTCTCTAACAGTTTACGCCATTGGAAGCAACGAGTTGGATTGGGGATGAAAATGACGGCGGGCTTTTGTATTACTGCGTGTACGCTGAAGTACGAAACAGGTATAATTACTCAGAATGGGAAAAGTAAATATAGTACTAACATATGTGTACATTACCGAAAAAACAACTATAACAATTTCAGGCTAATAATTTTGTGAGAATATAAAACGAAGGGTATGGATTTCCTTGAATGTTATTTCCTTCAATATTAATAATCTTCATAAATATAGGCATAGAATATTTATTGGAATATCTATCCGTTATTATACAGAGAACGAGCGGATAGAAACAATACAAAATCGAGACGGAACATACACTCACCGCCGTAATATACAAATAATCGTGATTCGTAACCGTAACCGTAATCCGTAACCGTAATCCGTAATCGTAATCCGTAATCGTAATCTGTAATCGTAGTCGTAATCGTCATCGTCGTATCATGGTTTTCGTATAACTCTCCCCCACGCGCCGCGGACACGTCCTTTTTATCCGCGCGTCGGTCAAACGTTCTTAATGTTCTTTCTTTGTTTCACACCTTCGAGTCAACGGACTTCGACGCCCGCTATTCGTTTTAGCGGACGCTGAAGTTTCGTTACTTGTCCGCGGTATATCAAAATATTTCGGCAATCATAATACCGCCGATGCTTACGTACACACACACACACACACACACACATTCATTCGCACACGCTGTCGGGCATTGGAGAGTTTACGAATCTCGATCAGCTGTTTAGAGTTCAACGTACTCGCAACTCTCCTATTTACGTCTGCTTCCTACATAAAATTCATACCATTCGTTAGGTAATTAATACAGAAAATGCTAAAGAAATTGATCTTCAAAGAATTATTACGATTAAGTTGTTTTAATTTTGTCTGGAACTGTATTTGTGATTGTAACACAAAAATGATAGATAATGGAATACAAAAGACTGATGGAAAATACCTAAATTATACAATTGGAAGTATGTAGAATGTCTTCAATTGATTTTATTGGACGATGAAGATTAGAGTTTATAGAATTATAATTATTTACAGTGACCAGCATTTTCAAGTATCTGTGCACACTGATAACATCATATTTTAACAAAAATCTTCAGTTTCACTTTTATCGGAAATTTACTACACTAACAAGATTCTGTTCAAGTCCCAATTTCTTGAGACAATCCATGAAAATATTGTTGGCGCACTACCATTCAGTTGACGATGCGGCGTTGGAGACGCGTATTCGTGATCAGAAAACCTCGGGTATTTTCGGTGTCATGTGACCAAATCGGGGGTACGATCGGGCGTCCTGTGCGTCCGTTCTTCACGCGACGCACGATCCGTGACCAGTGATGCCAAAATCGTGGTACTGTTTACCCCCACCACTCTCCCACTCCGACGTACCATCGTCTCCCACTATGACCTACCGGCGTCTCCCACTTTACGTCCCCCGTGCTGGTACACACAAGCATATCCCAGCCCGGCCGTATGCGCTGACCGTTCGAGAGACGGTGAGCTATATTGGGAAAAAAGTGGGGGTAAACCGTACCACGATTCTGACATCACTGCTGCTTTGAAAATCCTGTTCGAATACCACTGCGGCAGAAATTCACGTTTTCAACGCGATGCCCGGCAACCTAAGCGCGTGAGCAAAAATCAGGAGACCCCGAATCCCAATGCGGCGGTTTCAGTTTGTATTTTTAATTATTTTGTAATTTCACGTTGTAACCTCCCGGTAAAATAAAAACTTAAACAATATTGACTTGTGAAGCATTTAAAAAGAAGAAAATAAATGTTTTTCACTTCAATATTTAAATTTTTTATTATATACATCACTACCCTAATCATTCATATCATCACTACCCTAAATATTCGTGCAAAAATCTATTAGATTTAACTGCAATAGTTTGGAAATTTCGATACTAATGAATTTCTAAAACCTGTTTCAGCGGTAGGGGATATTAAATTATATTAATTAATATAGACTATGCACAAACAAACTCTAGTGAGTTTCCGCCACATACGTCTTCATTGTTGAGAAACTTAACAATAAATATTCTAGAGAGCAGGGTGAGACATAATTTGAAACATGGAAGACAAAATCGGTGTAGCCGATTCGGTTAAGGCGAGTTATCTATATATATTTATGTACTTATATATTGTTTATTCATGATTGCAGTTATTATATATCTATTATGTGGGTCCGACATATTTTACCCATAAATAAATTAAATATAATTAATTTTATAATTGTTTTTTATTTCAGAATAATTTCAACGGAACAGTAATAAATATAAATCATGTAAGAATTAAAAAAAAATAATTCATGTGGAAAAAAAAGCTCAACAGGGTAGGCGGGAATTAAACTGCCGATTTCCGGATTGCGAGATCCTCACTTTACCGACTCGGCCACAACGATCTTGTCTTCAATGTTTCAAATTATGTCTCATCCTGCACACCAAAAAAATTTATTGTTAATTTTCTCGATAACGAAGGCTTATGTGACGAAATCCCATTACAGTTTGTTGATGCATAGACTATATTAATTAATATAATTTAAAGTCCCCTACCGCTGAAACAGCTTGTAGAAATTCATTACTGTCGAAATTTCCGACAATAAAACAATTTCCAAACTATTGCAGTTAAATCTAATAGATTTTTGTACGAATATTTAGGGTAGTGATGAGTAAGATTGTAAGGATAACATCTAATTGTAAGAATAATTTCTGCATATATAACATAATATGTATGTATATATAAAATAATGAAAATACTGAAGTGGAACACATTTACTTTCTTCTTTTTAAATGCCTTACAAATTAATATTTTTCAAATTTCTATTTTACTGAGACGTTACAAAGTGAAATTACAAAATAATTAAAAATACAAACTAAAACCGCCGCAGTGGGATTCTATTGCTCACGCATTTAGGTTGCGGGGCATCGCGTCGACAACGTGAGTTTTCGCTGCACTGAGAATTGAGATTCGACGAAGATCTCCGAGGCAGTGATGCCAGAATCGTGGAACTTGGTTCCACCACCACGACGTCCTGGCTACCCCCACTTTATTCCACAGTTTCTGCCACACAAGCATACTTTGCTTCTATCCGTGTGAGCTGGCCCGTTCGGGTGTTTCCGTAAGATCTACGTTACCAACGCGACTCCCAACAACCAGAGCGCGTGCGCAGAAATCATTTCTTGTGCTGACGTCCTGGCTACCCCCACTTTACGTCCACCGTGCTGGCACACACACACACGCAGGTATATCCCAGCCCTGTCCATGTGTGCAGGCCGTTCGAGAGACGGTGAGCTATATTTAGAAAAGAGTGGGGGAAAGCGACCCACGATTCTGGCATCACTGCTTGCCTTGGAAATCCTGTTCGAATACGACTGCGGCGAAAATTCACGTTCTCGACGCGATGCCCC
>NW_015374019.1:250260-250489 GCF_001272555.1 Dufourea novaeangliae | reverse complement strand
AGACGGGTACGAGACCTATCGATAATCTTTTTAGACCTCATTTCAAGTAATAAAGGGTGCAATTGGTACGATTCGGCCGATCGTAAACGCAGCGCGAGCGGCTCGCTTACCTGGAACTGGGCGCACGGTTACCTGTAGCAGGTCCTTTGTGAAGTCTATAGCGGATCACTATTAGCAGTATATTGTTTTTTCATGCGCCTAAGCACTTCTTTCGAATCCCCTGAAATTC
>NW_015374019.1:244219-249463 GCF_001272555.1 Dufourea novaeangliae | reverse complement strand
AACACCCGAACGGGCCAGCTCACACGGATAGAAGCAAAGTATGCTTGTGTGGCAGAAACTGTGGAATAAAGTGGGGGTAGCCAGGACGTCGTGGTGGTGGAACCAAGTTCCACGATTCTGGCATCACTGCTCCGAGGTCCCCTTCTTGTTTACGTTCCCGAGTGACGTACCGAATGTCGGCGGAAAGACCCGAACGGGCAGTGTACACGGACAGGGCTGGGATATGCTTGCGTGTGCCAGCAAGGCGGACGGAAAGTGGGAGACGCCGGTAGGTCATAGTGGGAGACGATGGTACGTCGGAGTGGGAGAGTGTTGGGGCTAAACAGTACTACGATTCTGGCATCACTGTCCGTTACCGGTCTAAGCGTCTGAATCGTTCTATATACAAGTGCAGTACTTACTAGTGTGCGTACCGCTTGTGCATTATTGTCCGCCACTGCGTTGTTATTTTTAATCGTAATTCTGTAAATATGAATTTAGATAAATATTCGTAATTTATTATCACGTTCTAAATATAATTAAAAAATTATCCATATTATACAATTATTGTTTGAAGGACGGGACGAATCTTAACTCGATACAATGCAAACTCAGTCCGCACCAACTCGATGAAACTAATTTTTGAGCAAATTTTTGTCATCATCGGAATCAATGATATATTGCATATTATGAGTAGATTGCGGATGTTTATGTAAATAAACAATTTTAGACATTTTTTTATAATCATGAAAATTAGATAGAAATTTATTTCCTGTACTAGATGTCTCATTATGTTGATAATAATAGACAAATATCATTGAATTTCGTTAAAGTCTTTATTTCACTGCATTTTGCAGACTTATGTTTGTTATAAATACATAAACGTTCGTAGTGTAATTATGAGTAAATAATAACCCAGCGATATCTAACTCTTTCTATTTTTAAGACAACCAATTTTGGTTACAGCTGTTCCAAATGTCCACAATATTTACCAAAAATTTACTGAAAACTAAAATCATATAGTATCGCAAGTTTAATGGTCTGAAAAGTGCAATTACGCTTGAGTAAGTGCGGATCGATGCGCTCCCACGGTCGAATGGCTCCCGAACACGCGCAATTAATAAAAAATTTCGGAGTATCCATCTCTGGCGGAGGTTACCGAATTTCTGTTTACCATCGAAAGAGGCGAAGTGCGCAAATTCGATAATTTCTTTCCATTTGAAAAAGACTGTAGAGAGAACGAACACGTAGCCGGCTACGATCGGGGCCTCGCCACCCCATTGTTCGGGACGGGTGCATTAACGTTGAAAATCAAATTCAGGCGCGAGCCCTACAATCGATTGAAAATGCAACTTCCAGAGACGCTTTACCCTTCGCGTTGCGCTGGATACGCCTTTAAGTAAATAAGTCGCGAAATTGAAATCGAGTCGTTGAATTGCGCGATGGAGACTCCGTGTTTACACGGCTGAACGTTATTCAGCTGAGAAACGAGAAGCGAGCGAACTTATCGAATAGTTTATTTCTTGACGCTCTTGTTTGAAGAAAGATAATATTTTGCAGTCACATGAAATATCCTGAAAATACTAATTTTCGCATATAATACAACTGAAGATGATTTACTGATAATTCAGAAATCGAATAGTTTTTATTATTTAATTATAAATGGTGATTTCGAAATGATGGTACAACCCGGAAGGATGTGATTCTACGTACAAAAATAAGCCGAAAATGTAGAATACCATTTTTTCGTAGGATGCTTCGTTTACAAGGTAATGAATTTTCAAAATTTATCCAACGCGTATATATTCATAGTGACAATAGTCGTTCAAATCCGATTTTCTCGGAGATAGTTGTATCAAGGGATAGTTTGCTTTGAAAATGATGAAAGTTTTTAAACACCCCATAAAGAAGGTTGTAACGTGACTAATATAAGCTGTTTTTGCGCTAAGCACTCGGGGGCACTGATGCCAGAATCGTGGGTAAACCGCGCGAGCGCTTACCCTCTCCATGCCTCCCGTGGGTATTTTACACAAGCATATTCTAGCCTGTCCGTGAGCTCTGCCCCCACTACGTCCAACTCGGCGACTCACCACTCAAGCGTTTTCGACCTCTGTCCGTGTGCGCTCTGCTTCGGGTGTTCTCGGTAAAAGTCTACGTCACGCGTTTACGACGCGACGGCCGAGTGGCCCAAGCCAGGTCAAAATCCCGTATCCCAAGCAATCTAAACGCCGAGAGTCGAGAGCAGCATGAATTCTCTAACGCCCTCATGACGAGGGACCCCGTCCATAACCCCGTTCGAATCCCGATGCGACGCTTTTACTTTTTATTCTTAATTATTGTGTAATTTTAGTTTGTAATTTGCCAGTAAAATAAAAGGTTCAAAAATATTAATTTAAGAAGCATTTTACAAAAATGGGAGATGTATTTATTACTCTTTAATATTTAAATTTTATATTACACAAATACATATTCTCTTATATATACTATAGGCAAATTATTCTTACAATTAGATGTTACCTTCATTCTAACTATTGCAGTACATACATATGAAAACATTGGAAGAAAAATCCATCACATTAATATGTTACGTACAGTAAAATGAAAGCTTGGAAGATATTAATTTCAGAAACGCTTCATTGTCATATTCGGTAGTAGTACTATTATTCCAATTGCGGTTTAAACTATGTGCATATGTACTTCTTTTCAGATATAGAAAAGTAAAGGACCGACGCCGAGAGCAGAATGATTTCTCTCACACGCTCGTTCATGATGAAGAGCCTGTTCGTATCCCGATGCGACCGTTTTAGTTTTTATTTTTAATTATTGTATAATTTCACTTTGTAATATGTCAGTAAAATAACAGCTTCGAAGATATTAATTTGAGAAGCATTTTCAAAATTCGATTTTTGTATTAATGATATATTTCGCGTTTCTGAGAACCGTTGCAGTAGGTCCACGCACATGTGATGTTAGTAGTCCTTTACTTTTCTATGTCTGAAAAGAAGTATACACATAGTGTGAACCGCAATTGGAATAATAGTACTACTACCGAATATGACCATGACGCGCGTATATGAGCAGGTACTTAGGGTGAGACGTATCTGACCGCAACGCGGGCAACCCTATCGTAAATGGAGGCAATAACGAGACTGCACGGTGGCTCATTGTAACACATAATTTGGAAATGTCTTTATTACCGGAAAGTAGGACGGTATTGAATTCTTAGAAACCATTTTAACGTAAAGGGACTTTGAATTAGGTGCAATTATACGCGCGCCGAATACATTATTGTCCGATTATTTCAAAAGGGGTTGTTAGGAATTTCCCAGATTTTGAAAGAAGCATTTTAGCCGCCCAAAGAAATTAATATACCGTGAGTAAAGAAAGTCCATATTGAGGACGGAACACTTGTGACATTATTTACAGGACAAAAAGAAAAGACGATGTGTTGTATGTACATGCATATTATCCATGCTCACCGACATCAAATCAACAAAATGCATATGCGTGGACCAGCTTAACAAAAAAATCTGATTTTGAAAATGCTTCTCAAATTAATATCTTCCAAGCTTTCATTTTACTGTACGTAACATATTAATGTGATGGATTTTTCTTCCAATGTTTTCATATGTATGTACTGTAATACTTAGAATGAAGGTAACATCTAATTGTACGAATAATTTGTGTATACATAAGAGAATATGTATTTGTGTAATATAAAATTTAAATATTGAAGAGGAATAAATACATCTCCCATTTTTTTAAAATGCTTCTTGAATCAATATCTTCGAAGTTTTTATTTTACTGACATATTACAAAATGAAATTATGCAATAATTAAAAATAAAAAGTAAAACCGTCGCATCGGGATTCGAACGGGGTTTCGGACGGGGTTTCGGACGGGGTCTTCATCATGAACGCGTGAGAGAAATCATGCAGCTCTCCGCGTTTAGGACGTAAATTTTAGGTTGCTTGGGATTTGGGATTTCTGACCTGGCTTGGGCCACTCGGCCGTCGCGTCGTAAACGCGTGACGTAGGCTTTTTCTGAGAACACCCGAAGCAGAGCGCACACGGACAGAGGTAGAAAACGCTTGTGTTAGTGAGTCGCCGAGTAGGACGTAGTGGGGGCAGAGCTCACACGGACAGGCTACATATGCTTGTGTAAAATACCCACGGGAGGCATGGAGAGGGTAAGCGCTCGCGCGGTTTACCCACGATTCTGGTATCACTGCTCGGGGGCTCGCGACTGGGAAAAACCCTGGTTCATGCGCGTTGATTGGACGAGCCTATGGTCTGTTTTTCTAAAGAAGATGCCTGGGAGGTTGGCCTGCCTCGGCGCGTGGTCTGGTGGGGATGCAACGCGAGCTACGTATATCGTGCGACGTTGTGACGGTTTCAATACCACTGTGTGTCTCTTTCCATCCTCCGGCACTTCGGTACGAGAGCCTCTCGCTCAGATGCTCGGTAAAACAACTTCCTTCTTTACTCTGCGATTTTCACGTGTAGCGTTTAATAACCTACGTATTAATTTAATCCTCTTTTAATATGTTGCTCAATCTTTGGGTACAATACATTCTTTCAAAAGAAATAAAGTTTTTCTTATTCATGTATTTTAACTGTGAAGTGTTGAAAACGTCCAGTGTCTCGTCAACATTCTTCGTCATTTCCAGACAATGGATGATTGACGGGCGCGTGCCAAACGCAGTCCCCACTCCTTGAGATTGTAGGTAGGTCCTTCTCGAGAGATTTGTAATACGTGCGATGGAAACAGACGACCGTAGGCGGGGACTCACGTCGACGGTCGCACGTCATTGGCCAAGACGCAAAGAGTGAGAGAGACACAAGTGCCGTAGGTGTCTCGCGATCGCGGCAACACCGCGAAAAATCGGGCCTACCTCCCAGGCATCTTCTTTAGAAAAACAGACCATAGCTTCACCAATGAGTATAAGTATGGGCCATTTCGATTCGAAGGACACTCTGGTTAGACCTCTCTGCTAAGTAACACCTCAAGGAGAAGACGTACCCACGCGGTAACACGGCACTCTTAGCGGTATACACATAAGCAGAAGGCTCAGTACCAAAAAAACTCCTATCCCACCATTCCACCCTAGAGGAAGACGCTTCCTGCGCGGTACGGCACCTCTAGGTTTTCTCCCTCCTTCGTTTCTCCTCTCCGTCCCTCCGTGAAAGTAGACCTGCAGACGGCACTTTCACAGTTCCTTTTCTCTCTCTCTCTCTCTCTCTCTCTCTCTCTCTCTCTCTCTC
>NW_015374019.1:177910-242869 GCF_001272555.1 Dufourea novaeangliae | reverse complement strand
GCGTGCGTGCGTGCGTGCGTGCGTGCGTGCGTGCGTGCGTGCGTGCGTGCGTGCGTGCGTGCGTGCGTGCGTGCGTGCGTGCGTGCGTGCGTGCGTGCGTGCGTGCGTGCGTGCGTGCGTGCGTGCGTGCGTGTGTGTGTGTGTGTGTGTGTGTGTCTGTCTCTCTCTTTCTCTCTCACTCACCCCAGTGCGCACGCATCGTCACCCCCCACTCCTTCACACCGAGGTACTGGGACCGAAGCAGAGTTCATCGTGACGTTCGGGGAAAACCAGTAACGCAAACCATTAATCTCCGCGCGTTTGTGTATTCAGTCTGATTGTTGTTTCATTTATTGTTTGGATGAACCCTTAAGCGGGAAAAAAGTGTATATTTGTATAAATAAACAGACTACTTACAAATTACGTCTACAAGGTCACTTTCGTGAAATGCATAATTCGTGTCTTTCTTATTTCTTAAAATATTTCTATAAATTAATACATTTTGTTATAAATACATATGCGGTTATACATACATACAGAGCGACACGGTTTTTAGTTTGCGCAGCGAGAGAATCACCGTATATTACACGAAGTTATTATTTGTATTAATCAACATGACCTTTTTATGGGGTGTACGAAGCTTACGTGAGGGATTGTATGTACGTATGTATATAGTAAGGTCCAAAATTTTTTGGCGTAATCGCAATTTATTTCAATAAAATTTAGAAAGGGAATGTGTATTTCATAGTTTAATGTTCTTAACTTTGAATACATGTACGTAAACAATAAGAACTAAAAATAATAATTTCTATTTTTATTCAATAGATTCGGTTACAGCTGGAGACTTTTGAAGTTCATTACACACACTCCTATCCATATACAGAGTGTCCAAAAATAGGTGTAAATCCTTGAAAGTGAAAGGAGTGATTGCTGCAGCGATTTGAAACAACTTTTTCCTTAGCGAAAGTTTTCCGACGCTTTGCTAACGAGATATTAATGAAAAACCCTGACCAATCAGAGTGCGAGTCTGCCGACTGACGTTTTTATTTTATACAACGCTGTTCGTTAATATCTCGTTAAGAAAGCCTCTGAGAAATTTTTGCTAAGGAAAAAGTTGTTTCAAATCACCCCGGGAATCACCCCTTTCAAGGATTTTAATTTAATTTAATTTATTGCCATTAACGGGAAATCCCATTTTATACAAAAGTTTAACAAAAAGAAAGCTTCTTCTAACATTATTTGTAATAGATTAAACATATATATAAGTGTTACTCTCGCAGTATCCGGTAGATGGAAGTTTTACTTTGTCTATTGTTTCTGAGAAAAATTCAATTTGGTTAGTAAATTTGTTGGCTGTGTTGCATATTCTGGCTATTGTATCTGTGTGGTTGTACCTGGATATATAGGAAGTAGGGTAGAATAGATTCGAGTGCCTAGCCGTATGAGGGTGTACGTGAAAGTTTATTTAGTTTAGGAGGACAGGACAATCTACTAAGCTGTTGATAATTTTATATAGAAATGTAATATCAGGAACAATACGTCTGTCTTCAAGGGCGTTGATTTTGAATTTGGTCATTATTCTATTGTAGTTGTGGTCATTGTATTTCATGAGTGTGTCCGTTTTGAAAGAGAGGAAACGTAAGATTGCTCACTGGTACGTTTTATGAATCCGAGCATTTTTGACGAAGGAGTTGTGATATGTATTATGTGAGTGTCAAATGAGAGTTTGTTATCGATAATTACTCCAAGATCGCGAACGCTGGTTAGAGTGGCGAGTTCAGTGTTAAATACATTATATTGAAAATAAGTAGGGTTCTTACTACGACAGAATCTGATTAGGTGGCATTTGGATATGTTCAGTTCCATAAGGTGATCGTTGCACCACTTTTCTAATCCAAGAATGTCAACTTGGAGGTCTTGAGCATCTGACAGGGATCAGATAATTTAAAAATTTTTTAAGTCGTCTGCGAATAGTAAGAATCTACTTTGACGAAAAACGTCTCGTATGTCGTTTATAAAAAAAAAAGAAAGAGTATAGGGCCAAGATGAGAGCCTTGTGGTACGCCTGAAGTAGTTAGTTAGTTAGTTAATCCCACAGTTCTCCCGGGGGAGGGGAAGTGCGATTTCCCCCCCAAGGCCGCAGCTGTGGCTCGAAACGCCGGTAGCTATCTCACAGCCCTGCAATAGGGCTGCGGTGGGCGTTACCCGGGGAAACTATTTCCCCCGGCTTTCCAACCCGACCAACTTTTTTTAGGCCCGGGCCACATGGAGGCGAGGGAGTACTCGCGCGGGGGCGGAGAGTCACTAGGATCGTCCCATCCCTACCTGAGATATTAGCTAAGAGAGTATGGTCGTCGGGGCAACCGATCCTTCGTCTCTAAAAGTGAGTACCGGCTCACTCTTCGCTTCACCCACAGACCGAGTCTGTACCAGGGGTGGAATCATCGTGCTTGCGTACGTTCCATCGTCGAGAGAGAGCTGTGTAGCCTGTTTCAACCCCCTGGTGAGTTACCTGCCTATGTCCCGAATAATTCAGGAGCCCCCCCTCCTCTGATACCCTTCACAAATTACCACCCCTACGCCTGAAGTAACACGAATAGGTCTAGAGAGGTTAAGAAATTTGATGTGTTGTGTTTGTCCAGTGATGTAACTATAGATCCAGTTGAGTAAATTGCCAGAAATGCCATAATTTGCCAATTTATCGATAAGTATTGCGTGATTGACCCTGGCAAAAGCTTTTGTGAAGTCGGTATATATTGCATGTACTTGTTGATGTGCATCAAGTGATTTGGATAAAAAATTTAAGTAGATTATCAAATTGGTAGTTGTTGATCGGCTCCTAATAAAACCAGGTTGTTCAAGTGCCAGATAGTTGGACATTAGTGCAGCCAGTTTTTTTGTGACAATGGCTTCGAAAATTTTTGAGGAGATGTTTAATAAGGAAATAGGTCTGTGATTACAGATATTAGTGTTGCTTCCGGATTTATGTATAGGGGTAATTAAACTCAGTTTCCATCTAATGGTGTAGGCGGATCAAAAACATGGTGTTTTGTCTTGGGAATCGTCTACCAAGACTCGTCAGTGGGGCTGACGGTAGACGACCTCTACCCCAGACGCCTGGGTTGCTTCTCGGCGCAGCCCCTTAAGTAGCCAAAGGCTGTAATTACCGCTTGCGAGAAAACTCGCCACCTACCGGCCGCTACCAAAAACCCAGGCGACTGGGAGAAACGTCTCTACAGACCGCTTGTCACATCCGATCTCCTACAATGGGGAAAATACCTGTAGATAGTGAGTGGTTATATAGTATCCAGAGTGGTCTAGCAAGTATATATTTGCACTTTTTAAGAAATATTGAGGGTATACCGTCTTCACCTGGGCTTTTGTGCATATTTAGTTGGTCGATTTCGGAAAGGACTTCACTAATACTTATTGTTATATTCGGTGTGCTGCTGAGTACGACAGGCGGATGCGGAAAGTGGTAATGGCCTTGTTTGTGTTTGGCATAGTTTCATTTGAAGTAGTTTGCAAACATATTAGCTATTTCAAGTGGATTGGAAGATTCACGACCATTGAGTGACATACTAGTCGGTAATGCGTGTGACATCCGGTTTGAGTTGATAATTTAGTTGGATATTAGTTGGGTACCAGAAAGGGATTTTTTAACTGCGATAAGGACGCCTCCTCCTCTTTTAAAACTACTGGTATGTGCATTTCTGTCCATCCTGTATAGAATATATGCAGACATTCCAAGTTCTTCCGTGAAGTAGTTAGTATGTAGCCAAGTTTCGGTTAAGATTATTATATCATAAAGTAAGGTGATGGTATTAATAGTCTGATGTAGTTCAGTTAGTTTAGTACAAAGGACTTTTAGACTTACAACTATTTTGGAACACCCTGTAAATATATTATAACATCGGAATCCCGATTATAAATTCGGGAAGATTATAATCTTTTATGTAACATACATTCTTTCCACCATTTTTATTACTTTACAATATTACAAATACTGCCTGTCCATCTCTAATGATCTCTAAATAATATTTATTCAATAACTCCAATAAATTTGTAGGGATAATTTTCGGTACTTTGTTAAAAGAAGTATCCCTCGTAATTTTATTTAATTTAATCTCCTCACAATATCGCTGACTCTCGCTCACAATTCCTCTCTATCTCACGATGTACTTTAACTCGAATAAGAATACGAATACCACTCCTTCGTTACCTTTCGCTTTGTATACGAAATCGGACACACACACACGCACACACGCACACACCCGCGCGTGCACGCGCACGCACACGCACACGCACACGCACACGCACACGCACACGCGCACGCGCACGCGCGCGCGCGGCACACTCATTATCGCGGTTATTGCTCTTTACCTTTCCTTCTCTCTCACGCTTACTTTCCGCGGTCGCTCACCTTTGGGTCTGGTTTACTAACTGGTGCGTTGGTACCGGCGAGCGACTTTTGCACGCGTCTTGTCATTCTATTAATCGATATGCAGCACTGTTGCGGGTTACCTTTGTGTCCATGAATCTCACCTCACAAGGTGAGACTCGCAGTCTTTAGCCGCGCTTCAAGACAAGACGCGCGCTCGCTCGGTCTACGGACCCGCGGGCGTCCACGTGCCGCGATCAGCTGTTGTCACCGCGTTTAAAATTATCTTATTTATTCGCAACCGTTTTTCCATTCCCACAATTTTGTAACGAATCATTCTGTTCACTTGCACTATTTTATCATTTCCAGTACAATTTTCCGCTTATTGCACCCTCTAAAAGGTTCGTAAGGCCGCAAAAGTCAATAAGCCCGGGTCCCTGCTCGAGAATGAAGTTGCCTGATGACAAACTTCCGTGAAATATTCCAACAATAGAACTTTTGTTGCCTTTAGTCACGAGCGGTGTACGGCTTAACATCTTTTTCTCCCGTCGCTTTTATTCGCAGACCTATTGCCATCCATGCTGAGATATTTCCGTCTACCGTCGTTATTTTTCCACTATCAAGTTTCATTGTGGAGGTCCGGAACATTAAAAGAGCCCCGTTTGCCTTGTGCCGTCGCATAGTAGGCTGGGAACCGGAAATTGGCCAAAAGTCAATTTTTCAAGTTTAATATTCTGAAAAACTGTTTGCTTCTATGAATTGACAGCCCTCCAAAGCTTCGAAATCCACACATATTTCTCCTTTCAGATGATTCTGTGATTAGATATAGCGTTATAAAGACAAAATCATGAAATTTTATCAAATTACAGGTTTTTTATTATAATGTTTTATAGGTACTTAAGTAAATATATTTTAGTTATTTATAGGTGTCATAAGCATGTGTTAATCCATGTCCAAAGAGTGCAAAGTTTATAACAATTTAAACTTTGAGAAAGCTTATAAAAAAATGTTTACAATTGTTTAACATGGGACTTTCTTTACATGAAAGCGTACACAATTCTGAACAAGAACATGTAAACCTCACATGCAATCTCCTGCAATTTATTTTTTTATTTTTAACTTTATATATATAATATACACACACATATATATATCGTTATTTTTTATGATGCTTATCGTACTTTACCTATATTAGTTACATAAAACACATTTTTGTTGAAAAAAAACGATATGAGTGTTTTTAATTTTGTCCAACAAAAGTCGCTTTCCAGGCTATTGTTTTGAATCCGCCATCTTGAAATTTGAATTTTTTCATTCATCAGCGACCTGAAAAACTCTTTATTACCAAGTTTCGTAAACATCCGATAAAATCGTGACTTTTGGTCACTTTTTGGGGGTTCCAGATCACTGTGCGTCGCTTCGTTCTCTTCTTAAGACAGGTCCAGACACGTGTAACCCGCATTGAAGAACACTCTTGAAAGGGTCGATTTTAATGGGTCGACGCGATGCTAACGACTTCGTGCAACGTCAAGCCGAACACGAGCATTCCGACGCACATCGTAGAAAATATCAGAAGGCATGTCTATTTGTTATCATGCCTACCCGAACATTAGTTACTGTGTTATAAAAAAGAAAATTATATATCTATGCCGGACGTATAAAAAATTAATTTTTAAACAGTTACAAGCCTACCTTTTTGTTGCATGTTGCTGGAGTGTGGACGGGATTTTGGCCGCGCGCCGCGCTACGTGTATCGTGCTCGCTGTTGCACGTGTCTGGACCTGGCTTTACGTGTTCCTTCTTTTTCTCCTCTTCTGTTTTGATTTTCGACGTTCTTTGCGGATTACCCAGTCATGTCTTCAAGGCGCTATTATCGGCCGTAAACATTCAAACGATCTCTTTCAGTCTCTCGTTTTGTGCTTCATGTTTTCTTTTCTTTCCCTCGTGCATGTTTAATGCAACTCGAAGGCCCGTTACACGGTCTGCTACTCCAAAATCTACTATGTATTGACTTTTCGTGGGAGTAAACAATTATCTTTTGTTTTAAATATATTCTTCTTTTATTTAGAAACGATTATCATAAACAGGCAAATATTAACTGACGAATAGATACGAAAGTAATCTGGTACAGTAGGCGCTCGTTTATTGCAGGCTATTTTATTGTAGCATAGGAACGCCCTTCGCTCACACGTATTTCTCACTCACGTGCGCGTACCCTACTCTATCGCCCAGCAAGCCCTGGCCGGAACACATACGGTATCGCGTTTAACACGCATATGTCATCACAGAAATCGAAATATATATAATACTGTTTTAATAATGTTTTTATTGGTGCAATGAATATTGGTGGAATGAATATTGGTGGCAATTTCATTGCTTCTTGTCTCACGAATCACACGTAATGGGTAAAAGATGCTAACCAAGCTAGATATTTGCCACTAAAATATGTAACGAATTATTAACTTTTTGACATAATACTTTAATACTTTATTACGCAGCATGTTTAGAAGAATCGATTTATGTGAAAAAAAAAGTATTTTTAATCCATAGTATTTTAATATCATTAATAAGAGAACATAATTAAGATTAAGAACTCAAAAGATCCTTCACCTACGAAAAAACTGTGACTGCTAAGTAATAGTCCTCTCCATACTAAAAAACTTCTGTGAATACACTTTTCTGATATCTAAAAATAACGGAGATAATTAACATAACCGTAAAGTGCGTATATCCAGCCCACCCTATATGCAACTGCGTCACACAACTGAACGGCCGAATGGTGGGAAAAGCGCTCGGGTAACTGGTCACCGATTCGTGCACAGTTCCTGAAAATTTAGCCCTCTACAGCCCCGACTCGTGCGGGAATCGAATGTCTACTGTATATGGGGTTTATATTTTCAAGGGTTCTTCTCTTCTTACTTAAATGCAGTTGGTGACCGATGACGCGTCATTGACAGCATGTGAGTGTCAACTGGTATTTTTCAGGTATTCAGTTATTGAATTTTTTTACATACATACATATTCTGTGAATTCGTGACAAAAACAACCAGCCATTGGTTGAAAGTAATTCGCGAAACTAGCATGTCGTCAGTGTTCATGAGAAAAGGAAAATTTTACTCTACATAAATAACCCATTCGTAGCGGGCCTCCAGAACGAGAAATGGTCCGTATTACGGAAATAAGTATACAAGGTGTTAAAAAAATCCATTCAATATTTATATGGTTGTTTGAGCGTGTGGGAATAGGAAAGGAGATATCGTGGTGAACGGAAAAAAAACGTTACGCGCTCCGATCCGAGATTGACGAGAGAAAAGAAACGAACAATTGGCTGTATTAATACCTCGTTTAATTCACGTGTAGCATGTGTTTCAAAAAACGTTAGTAAAGAAAAACGCGACGAGACGCGACAAGGCAGTACGAAGACGAGACAAAGTAAGACAAGGCAAGACAAGGCAAGACAAGACAAGACAAGCCAAAAAGGATACATCGCTCGAACGATCAATATATACAAACGCGAGAGGGGCACCGTCGAGCACGATGACGAGGGGGAACGGAATGCGAATCGCGAGCCACCTATTTACGCGATACAGGTGACTACGTTATCGACGCTGCTCGCCGCATCAATGGTACGTAGGACACACTATGCTGAGTAAAAAAGCCTTAGTAAACATAGATCAACCTTTCAGAAAGGTCAATTTTTTCTGAGATATAAACATTTTTGTATGTTAGCATCATGATTGACTCACTAGGGAAGGTTCCGAATCCGAAAATTCTGATTTTAATGAAACTTCGCATCAATGTAGAGCATATTGAACTATAACACTGTTCAACAAATTTTGTGAACCGTGTGGTGGCCGTGCGCGCCTTGCGCTTCCGTTACGCTGACAAGGAGTGTATTTTAGGTGTCTGCCTCCGATTGCTTTGGTTTTCGGATATGTTTTAGAGGACCGAAAAATAAGAGATACGTACTTTTTATAGCGGCCCGTTTTCATATTTAGGGGGTGAAACCACCCCTCAAAGTTTTGATCCGGAAGTACTATCTCGAAAACCAAAGGAGATACATGAAAACTTTCAATTGGTGGCTTTCATGGTTTTTTAGGTACAATAAACTGGTGTTAACAAATTGTCAAAAATACACTTTGTTTATAACAAAAAAATTTGTTATAATTTTATTTTACAACTTATTGAAATTTGCGTAATGACATAAAATGACGAGCACTTAATTCCAAATCCATTGGTATATTTATTTTTGAAATTGCCACCTTGGTCTCGCAGTTTTTTATTATTTATATCCTGTGCGCACGCCCGCTCTTTAAGCTTCCGATTGCCTCGGTTTTCGGAGAATACATATATTATCGAAGACTTTACGGTTCATATTTGTTACAAAAGTGATATTCATGAAAAAAATGTTTTAAACAAAATGCTTTTTTACACCAAGAACATCTAACTATCGGTGTTTCATCACAGAGTGCACATTTCATTTCTATATTCTCTTCGAAAGCAAATTCTACAGGATTCACAAAATCTCCTAACTTGGTTTCTGCGTATCCACTTTTATACCAAGAATACTGGAATAGGTTTTTATATCTTGGTGAGATTGTAATTTAATTATATTGTTTCTTAAATGAAGATTAACGTTATAGTCGTGCAACAGGACATCGTCGGAAAATTGCCTGACGTAATTCTTCGACATCTAAAGTCATAAACATCTAGAGGCTGGATTCGTCCAGTGGTACCTGTTGGTATCCTCTTAATTATAATTTCTTTGCCTACTGGTTTCGCATTATGTACGTCTTGTTCACAGTGTCCACTCCAAGAATCTAGCAACAACACACTTGTTGTTTTGGTTTTAGGAAAAAAGATCTCTTCCAACCAGGTTTTGAAATGAGCTGCAATGTTAAAATAAAATCCGTAGTAACTACACATATACGCATAGGTCAATTTTAATTATTAATAAAAGATTCTTTAATTAATTTAATTTCGAAGTATACATTACCAGAAGTGAGTCTCCCAGATTTTGATGTAGTCACGTATACGTTCGTCGGCTTAAATAATGTTTTTTCAACTGTTGGTCCAAATTGTCCAATTGCTTCTTGCAAGGCCATAAACACAGGCGATAACAATCTTCCATCAGCAGTTATTGTTGGTTGTATTGTATAACTGTGTGTCGTTGAAGATACAAATTGTACAACACATTCTACTTTCTTTGGCCTTCCACTGCTAAGGTTCGTCCAGAATGTATTTCTAATTGAACTCCACTCTGGTCTGAATTGTATATATTCAGGTCCGTATTCAGCAATCAAAGGCTTCAGTTCATTAACAAAGTTTGTAGCTTTGACCTTCAAGACTTGATCATCTTCCATTGTTTTTCGTGTAACAAATTTGGTTACTTTTCGTGAAACAATGCGATTAGCTTTTTTAAAATTACCTAACCATGTTCTAGAAGCTTTAAATACAATATTATCATTACCCTGCTCCTTATATGCCTTCAAAGCCCATCGTCGAATATTTCTCTCATGCAAAATATAACCGGCATCAAGAGCTTTCCTCATATTTTTGATTACATACTCGGAAATTTATGCTAATCTTTCTCGTCTGGTTCCTCCTGCTTCAACTTGTAGAGCTCATCGTCGTAATTGTCGTTTAGAAGAAACAAGTTTAAAATTATGTTGAACTGTACTAAACTTTCTTTTTTTTTCTCCGTCTTTCCAAAATGAAACTGCATTCCGCTTATACTCGACATCAACATCTTTGTCACGCTGTGAACAAACTCCTGTATATATTTCTTCTGACCAATTTTCATTTTCATTATCTTCATCAACAGCTTCAACTTCACACTCCTTAAACTGATCCAGGAAGTCTAATGATAACTCTTCCGAAACTTCGAATTCATTAAATTCAAATATGCTATCAAGCAACATTTTCTGCATGGATTCTTTCAATTGTATTTCATCCCTTGTTATAGGAGTTTCCATCAAGTACATTGTTTGAAATGTTGCTAATAACGAATTGATCACGTTCATCGGATTAATAATCATTTTCACTCGCACAAACTGTAGTTACACAGGGCAATTTATTGGCAACACTTTTTATTATTCTAAAAAGTAAAATAAATTATAAAAACAAAGAAAAGAAATTTTTTGAACAATCGAAATTGACAGTAAAGTTCACAAACTTCGAAACTCAAGTCACAATGCAAGCTCTTACTCCTGAGCACTGCGATTTATATACAAGAGCATTTGCGATGACGCTTGTTCTTTTCTTACAATACTCTATTAATAACACTATCTTTCACAAACATAGACAAAAAAGTCTGCGAAAACATGTTTTTCAGAAAAATAATTTGCAAATAAAAGTTGCTTTTGCAAACAAAAAGATTCATAAAAATTATATCAAATTTTTTGAGAAATCGAAATTGACTTTTATAAATTGACCATTATTTAATTTTTATTAATATATTCTCCGAAAACCGAGGCAATCGGAAGCTTAAAGAGCGGGCGTGCGCACAGGATATAAATAACAAAAAAACTGCGAGACTAAGGAGGCAATTTCACAAATAAATATACCAATGGATTTGGAATTAAGTGCTCGTCATGATATGTAATTACGCAAATTTCAATAAGTTGTAAAATAAAGTTATAGCAACTTTTTTTGTTATAAACAAATTGTATTTTTGACAATTTGTTAACACCAGTTTATTGTACCTAAAAAACCATGAAAGCTACCAATTGAAAGTTTTCATGTATCTCCTCTGGTTTTCGAGATAGTACTTCCGGGTCGAAACTTAGAGGGTTTGATTTCACCCCCTAAATATGAAAACGGGCCGCTATAAAAAAATAAGTATCTCTTATTTTTCGGTCCTCTAAAACATATCCGAAAACCAAAGCAATCGGAGGCGGACACCTAAAATACACTCTTGTGAGTGGCAGGCAAGGCGACCGCCGTCATTGAGTACCACTGTCGCCGTCGTGTGTTTTGCTGAACTATTTCACTTCCCTATTTAAAACAAAACAAATTTCGTAACTTTCCTTGCCACTTTCCCGAGCAGAAAAGTCTGCACTATCGCGTGCTATGGTTAGATTTTCTCCTAGACCTTTAGTTTTTGAAATAAATGAAAGAACATCAGTGAAAAGTGGTGCATTTTCAGTATGCTTTTCACTTTGAACTTTATTTAAACATATTTAGATGTCTATAATCTAACAACAATTTATATCATGTTGTTTGCAAGAGTTCGGAGAATTATTTCGCTTAGAAAGAAACCGAATAACTATTACTGCAAAAGCACAACACAGCTTTAAATTTGAAAATTTACTATTTTCTTCACATTTGATTGTTTCAATAATTGGACGTGCTGGAAAGAAACGGTTTGCAGAGTCCTATTTAGCTCATAAAGATCTATCAGGAACGCTTATTGATAATTGCAAAAATTTTTACGTGTTGAAGAGTGTAATTAGAACAATTTTTTTTTCGTGCCCGTTTTCACTCTGAAGGGTTGAAATCAGTCCTTTTTATACATTTTTTTGTTTTCTTGATGACTTTATAACGGTGCGAGATAGAGCAAAACTGTAAATACAGAAATTATTTTACAGAAGTCATTTACAGACAAAATGATTTTTTTGTTATTTTATATGTAAATTCTTAAGCATAAGAAATAGAGGTAGTCATTGCATCAAACAAATGTGCATTTATCAATTTTGAATAAATTTTTTTATTTGCAATTGAATTTTCCACTTTTGTACTTATATGCTTATGCATATACATATGTGATATCTGTGACATTCATATTTTGTAACTTACAGAAAGTTTTAGATATGAGATTCTATTAACCAACTTATAAAATAAGTAGAGAAGAAAACAAACTAATTCGGAGATCGGAGTCATTATTATCTGCTGCAACGCTTCGTCATGACGGCGGCGCTTCTTGCAACGGCATGATCAATTACCATTACGATTGATAACATTAAAAATTCGGTTTGGCATGCTCACTCTCCACACTTAATTCGCGCGATGCTAACAGTATTGACGACTTCAGATCATTTGGTGCTTGATACACATTCATTCATTGATGCATGCACACACAGATTTCGGTGTTAACAGTTATATTAGACCGTCAATAACATTAGACGTTCCAGTGATGCAACGCGATCGTTGATTATTTTTTTAATACATAATAATGCACCGAACCAAGACCTGACCTAGGTACATGCCGATCAGTATTACACATCTTACACACATGTTTGTTAACACACATTTCTATTAGTGTCAAGTAAGGACAAAAAAGAACGAAAAGCGTGGGTGCCTTATAAACTTGACGAGGCTAAACATTACAAACACTGCGTTACTTAAAACATTAAAGTTAGCAACATGAATTTTGTAACAAAAGCACCGTTTCTACTGATAATTTCAAAAATCACCATTTTTCATTTGCCAGAAATACATGGAAGATGATTGAATGATATTGAAAAATGTTGAGGTGTCTGATAAACCTGAGAAGCACTGTACTACACACCCACCTATATGTTCCATCTGCAGAGAATCTGCTGTTATTCGTTATTCATGGTGCAGCAAGTTTTTATGTTTCAACCATTTCTTCGTAATGTTTCTCACTATCACGGAGAATTTTCAGAAGCGTGAAACATATTGCAGAAATATTATTCCAATGTATTCCAATTGTGTCATGCTCATGACACTTATTTGAAATCGAACACCGAACTCATTTATTTTGTTTTCTACTTGTTTTATAAGTCGGTTAACAGAATACCACATGTAAAACTTTCTGTAAGTTACAAAATATGAATGACATAAGATATCACGTATATGCATAAGCATAAAAGTACAAAAGTGGAACATTTTGTTTACAAATAAAAAAATTTATAAAAATCATATGCCTTCATAATTCAATAAATCATTGATAAATTCATATTTTTTGCCTGCAATGACTACCTCGGTCTATTACGGTTTAATAATTTATATATAAAATAGGAAAAAATTCGTTTTGTTTATAAATGACACATCGTATGAAATTTTTTTTCAGTAGCGTAATTAATCAGAAAAAACTGAACAAGTTCTGTATTTATAGTTTTGCTCTATCTCGTACCGTTAGAAAGTTACATCAAGAAAACGAAATACCGCGAAAACTTTAAGGCCTGCTTTCACCCCTTCAGAGTGAAAACGGGCACGAAAAAAATTGCTCTGAGCATTGTCCAATATGCTCTACATTCATTTGCGAAGTTTCATTAAAATCAGAATTTTCGGGTTCGGAACCTTTCCTTGTTAGTGGCTTCTATCATCGCATCCAATGTTTACCTCAGAGTTTATAAACCGCGTTCTGAATGTCCCCGTTTAATTTCGATACATACTTCATAACAGAAGATTTTATCGGCAATCAGTTGGTTGTCATCAACCGGCGATTGGCGGATCTATTTAGTATTCCACAGTTACAAAATATCGCGCTGAAAATGTCAGCGTATTACTCAAATGAAGAAATGGTAGATATGCATTATTAAGCGTGTATAGGAATGGATGGAGGACATGTGGAACCTTCTGTAAATATCGAAAAGCCAGTACATATGTAATAAGTCAATCATGATGCTCGCATACAAAACTGTTTATATCTCAGAAACGGTAGACCCTTTGACCTATGTTTACTAAGGCTTTTTTACTCATAATTATTATAGTATCTACAATGCGTCCTATGTAACATACAAATATACCTGGGTATTTTTAGAAAAGATATTTTCATGTCTTACGTGACCGTTAGCAAACTTGTACATAGATTCTTGAATTCTTGAGACATAAGAAAGTCCAGGGTCGCCTGGATTTCTCGCTCGCCAACGTCAAGGGTGTCATAAATTGGTGATTGTCGAAGCGTACGTCGAGGGTACACAGCGCTCGGGGTCTACGGCGCTCGGCTCTCAAGAGTCGACGCGTGGGCTGTTTGGGGACTTAGGCCCGAGGAATTTCCGCGCGCCTCAAATGTTTATTATTGTCCGCAAGGAAAATCGCTGCACGCTATCCCTTCCAGATGGACCGCGTTGAGGGCGAAACGGAGAGAGTGTATGACGATTTTCCTCAGGGCTGATTGGCCACGGAGTCAAGCCAATCGGCAACTAGTTAACACATAAGAATCTCAAGGTCCTGGAGTCGAAAATCTAGGATCAAAGCTCGCATAGAATTCACACGAACAACACGTCTTCCTTGCACTTTAGAAGTTCAGTATAGAAACTGTAAATACTATCAAGATATTTTTGTAAACTGTGTAACATAGTATTCTACAGTGTTACTTATTTCTGTCCCTTAAAAGAGTGGTTCTTCGAGTAAATTGTTTAGTCGGCACACACGTGCAAATACCAATCGAAACCTGAAAGATCTAAGGGATCAACCACGGGTCAAAACAATTTCTTTTATAACCCTGTATATAACCTTATATTATTCTATTTATCACAAAAAGTGTAGGAACATAGTACAGAAATGTTTATTAAATAAAAACTCACAAGATATTTACAGGAAGAATGTAGTAGTTTTTTTATCACTTTATGTAGTGTGGTAACATTTGATGCGAACAGAATATTCCATTTATCTTATGAATATAATAAATAAAGATTACGCCATGCATTAGATTCTCGACATGAAAGAATGTATACTAATCAAATTTGAGGAGAGGGTTGTTATGCTGCACCCTCGGGAAACTAAAACGTAAAACACTAGTAAAATGGGAATTGCCACTACACAAATCAACAGAGTAGGATATTCTCTATCTCCAATAGTATGGGCGTTAAATTATCACTAGACTGCGAACTTTATGGATTTATAGCTCAAGAGGCTCCGTGAAATACAATCAAAGACAAAATTTTTATCCGATGCAACGGGTTTTCTGTTTTATTCTGAACCCCATAAGCTACTTAAGAGAAGGAAGAAAGTCCTATATTTATTCTGTCTTTATGAATTACTTTAGAAAAGGTCATTTTGCGCACATATCCGAAACAGAATATTTCAGAGAGCTTTCAGAAAATTTTTTTTTAACTTAATCCTTCATTTTCATAGTCTGTTGCTCCTTAAGTGGGCATATATGGTCACAGTCACTTCAATTTATTCAGTTTTTGTTTCTTGTAAAAGGGTTATTCCACGCGAAATCGGACACCTTTTGGAGCACTATTCCGGATTTTGTTCCAATTTGGATATGTTGTAGTCTTCATCGATATATAAACGTATCTCGAAGGATTTTTGAAATTTTTTTAAATTGTAGATTTTGCAGCTGTTTGAAATTTAGGGTCAACCTTTTTTCAATAAATCATAACATTGATCTAACAAACTGATCAAAATGAGCTTTGCGAGTACTTACAATTGAGACATAGGAGTACCAAATAAAAACTATTTCAGTTAAAAAAACATATTTTTTAACCATTTATTTTGGAAATGTTTTAAATAAATGCCCTGTTTTTATACTGCCGAATTATTTAAATATTTGAAAAAATGAGGATATAGCCCTATTTGTCTTCTATATGGACAAATTTTTAAAAATGTGGAGGATAAGGACTCCGCCCAGAACCGTTTACTCGGGTAAAACCGGGACATACTAGTGTTTTGAAATAGGTTTTCAATTTTCTCACGTTGTTGCAGCCATATGTCGCCGCCCTTTGCATCAGTCTATCGACAAACGTCGATCGCGATACCCATGCGCTTACTATGGTTATGATGCTTTCGATGCTATTCAGGCTGTGATCGGATTTTCGTTCATTTTAAAACTTCACAACTACTGAATATGTTAGGTATGTACGTTTTGGTATTAATTATGCTATTTGTCGTCTATAAAAGTGTGAATAAAGTGCAATAATGTGGTGATGATCTAAAGAATTTGATGAATTTCATTGACACAAATTGTTCCGTCGTAGACCCGAAACGAAGGCTTTAGAGTCGGACGATACCGTTATTTTTGATTATTTTATTTCCTTCGTCCAGGCAGTTTATACATTTTCGATATCGGCCCCTTGCAATTTCAATTTCGTTAACAAAAGGGAATAATAGACAAAAGACTCGAAGATTTGGTCTGCAGTCCGCCACATGCGCACGGTAACCTGGAACCCATCCGCGCCAGGCCTTACCGGGGCGCGCTGACTTGCAGACAAATTAATAAACCCTACTGTTGGGAGACTCGAAATTTCGTCGCGGTCAAGTGAAGGAGAGGTTTTCCACCTCCACGTCACTTGGAGAAACCCAGGAATTTGGCTTCTCCTTCAGGACATAACCAATAAGGAGGCGAATTTTGGTAACGCCTTCAGCGAACTTTGAAGAAGCGTGACGTCACATGAAACTCGACAATTCAGACTTTCGTATTCGAACATTGGTATCGACAACATTCATTCGCAAACACTCGTTTCGACAAGAGGCATTCGGACTCGAACAGTCATTGGTATTAGAACATTTGTATTCGAGCAGTCTTTCGGACTCAAACCATTCGTCGCAATTCTCGTATCAACAAGTCACGATTAAAACCTCACGATTCGTCAGCTCCATCGGTCGAGCAATTAATATTGGTTATTCTCGCTTAGAGAATATTGAAACAGTTGCCTGATATTAATTTCGCGGGCAACAGTCGCAACTGTACGCGTACCACGACGGTCGAGCCTTGAATTTACAACACCAGGCGGATTCGAAAGAGAATCCTGCGCGGACGGACGCGACACAAATGCTGGTACATATGAAGATAACATAAACTTGCTATTTTTTTTGCATTTCTTTTTTTCCTGAAAAGTAAAATATAAGCTATTGTTTCGTGAATGGGTGTTCCTAGTTAACCACAATTTCAGCTTTTTCCTTAATTTATTAATGTCAGAGTTTTCTTCTTTAGGGTGCTAACAGAAATTGTATTCTTAGAGTCCTAGTTTTACCCCAGACTCCTTTACATTATAACAACACCTTTATTTATCCTATATGCTAACCACACGATAACTCTTTGTAATATTCAACATGTACCTAGAATATAATAGATACTTTACAGTATTAATACAAAATTACCTAAAATATATTATACGTTTTATGTATGAAAAAGAACTCTAAAAATATTTTTCTCTCCCACCGTACACATCACGCAATGTTAAAGTGTACAACAATTCTTTCTATTTCCGCAGCCTGCAAATCGAGCTATAAATACTTGAAATTAATTCCGAATCAGCGAACAAACGCATACGCCGTCGTATTGAGAACATGTACATGGGTCACCTGTTCCCAATTTCATTTCACATTATACTATCCACGGTTTCTTTCAGTTGAATTCCACAATTGCAATGAGCTTGTGTCATGGTAATGGAATTGGAGATCCGATGAGAAAAGAATTTTAACGAATTACGTGTCACCCGTGTGAAGCACGAAACACGAAGATTGCCGGAGGGGGGACGAATTTAAAGTATCAAATCGAACGGTTGCTTCCGTCTCGCTTCTGGGCTCCAATTCAAATGGAATTCCGCCTCGGTATGGATGATCGGATCGCTTTGATTCAAGAGCTGAGAATTTCAATTAACCGATCGACCGTGCAGGGAACCAGGCGCGATAGGGTAAACAGAATCTAGAAACGGGTCTATTCGTTTTCAAAAATTTAATTCTATTACAACGGCGCCCGCGATAGGAAGCAAGCAGCAATCGAATATCAATCGGGACCCGTTCTGTTCATAACGGCTCATGTTTATTCGTCCTATTTTCGCGGCCTGTGTCGCTTATGAAATTCAATTATTCTTTACGGAACGGTTCCTCATAAAGTCGTTCGAGATACTTTCCAAAGCTGTGCGAACGATTCGACATGGACTCTCTATATTGCGTGGGGGGGCGAAGGCAGTTTTCATAAATGTGAAATCTTTCATTTGCATCGCTACTCCGGGTGATTATGTTCGAATGTTGTCTGGGTAGAGGATTTCGATTCGAGATAGATTTCGTTGGGGCATTTCGAGCGGTCTACGTGGATTATAAGAGTTCTAGAAAAATAATGTCTAGGTTCAGGTTCTGATATTCGAATTGTGAGGGTATATGAGCTGTGACCATGAAGTGTCGAGAATAATTGATTTAAAAATTGTACACTGAAAATTCAACAGGTATGCAGCCATTTGTATCCAAATAGTCCCCTTGAGGCTGTACAGACGCATTGCAATATCGGATCGATTGATCGGAACATTTTTCGTATTCATTTTCTGGTATCCGTTTTAATTTTTGCGTTACGATACGAGTGTAACAATGTTTTGAGAATAATTTTGTTTCCGCCAGAGTGGACGTAACTGTTTAGATTGTTGCCATTTTGGTGGCAATGACTTCATATTCGTTTGGGATTCGAAATAAAATTTTGAAATGGTTTATTTTCGAAATTTATTGTCAGGCCCCTTAAGATCCTACAAGGTGACCAAGTATAGCCGGTTTTTGAAGGAGCAAAGAAACTGTAAATTGCAAATTGATATTGTTTATTTCTACAATATTTTTGGACATATTTGCCGAAAATTTTCACGTGTTGTATACCTAAAAACATTTGAAATTGATGGTGATAGTTATAGTGCAAAATTTCGGTATTAACCTATTTGTAATATTATTTTATATAGAATTTTAGGATGTTTTATCACCTTAACACACTCACGGCCAGGTCATCCACATATGGGTACCAACTTCGAATAATGTGGCTGAAAAAGCAATCCTTAACAGTAGAACTACCTAAGCAGTCAAAATGACTGGTTGGTATGCTCTTATCAGCGATCTTCCGGCGACATTTTTATTTTAGGCGTTTTGCGGTGACCACTGTAACTTTGAGTACGTTTATCCGAAATAAAAAATCCGAGCAAATTTAGTTAATATATTAAATTGTCTAGTGCCCGATCGTTCATTATCCAGAAAAATTAATTTACGACAAAATGGCGGCTGTTCAAAATCGAAGTATCGATTGTCGCCAAAAGAATCGTTCATTTGTGACCTATAAAATAAAAACTACGCAATGAAATACAAAAAGCCACGATCAGGCACTAGATTTTTATGTATAGAATGAGTTTACCAAAGCTGAATCCGTTCGGTACAGCGGTTCTCGAGATATTTTGGTCACCGATTTTGAGAATGTGGTTTTGAGAAAAACACGTTTAAAGTTTCAAGTCAGGCTTACAACCGAATCAATGCAAATTTTTTATATATAGTTATTCGTAGTATATACGACGGCTTCATATAGACTTGTGTATTTACTAACACAATTGAGGCACAGTATTCATGACTCACGCACCCCTAGAAAGGGATTCTATCACTTTATATCTGCTCCGAAACTTCCAAGGCCGTACGACTTTAAACGAGCTTAACTCCGCCAATTTTGGTCGGATCAACTTCAAACTTTCACACAATATTTCTAAAACGATGTACTGTGCGAAAATATTAAAACGCAAAAATCGATTTTTTTCCAAATTTATAGGTAGGCATGACTAGTGATGGCTAATCCGGCCGAGCCGAGCCGAGCCGGAGTCGAAAAGCTCGAGCCGGATGGATTCACCGTGTCAGCCTAAGAAACGCTGGCGGCGAGGCGGCTAGTTACCGTGAATGGCCGGGATGCCCGGCCTCGGCGAGACGAGATGTTATCTGATACCCAATAAGCCGCCGGCGACCGACGCTCGAGTTATAAATGTAACACACAGAACAAATCACCCATGAATAAAAATTTAAACTTTTATTCCTTTCAGTGTACTTTATAAAAAAGGGTATGAATTCATTGAGGAGATTTTTGTTTCCTCATGAAAATAAGTCCAAACACGACATAATTCGGACTATTTTCAGTATTACTTATGTAGTTCGATTCGCAACAGTAAGGGAACAGGTGGGATAATTGATCACAGTTTTGCCTTTGCGTTGAAGTAAAAGTAATTCTTTATTTTACTTATATCTTATCATTTATATAAAAATTCTTAGCATTCTTGCAGTATTCTAACTTGCAAGCATTCGATAATGAAAAACTATTTTTAAGTATTGAACTTGGTGCCATTCGTGCATTGTTTTACTATGCTGATATAGTAGTAGATCTTTGAAACAACAGAGAATCAAGATCTGATGTGATGTTCCATATATTGTTTGAAATTCAATTATATTATTGCTGGTGATATTCTGTGAAAAGTGGCTGCAAGCAATTTACATTTGATTGTATACGTAATTATTTATTTGTGTAATTTGTAATGCGATTTTTTATTTTAACCACAATTAAATAAAGTAACCAGAATTATATGTTAATAATGTTCTGAATTTTTCAATCTTCTCTACGGGGTGTTAAGCAACAGTGCTGTTGGTAGTGGAGTAAATACTCTTGTGTGTAAGTCAGTAAGTACACTGAAATGAGTAAAAGTGTAAATTTTTATTTATGGGTGATTCGTTCTGCGTGTTATATTGTAACCCGAGCGACGGTCGGCAGTGGCTTATAGAGTATCAGATAACATCTCTACTCGCCGAGGCTTGGCTGGGCAGAGCCTCGTCTCCGCTGACACCTCATAAAACTGTCATTCCGGCTCGTTTAAGTCGGCTGAGCCGAGCCGGGAAATCGTTGGCCTCGAGCAAGCTCGAGCCGCTGGGTTTGAAGACTCATCACTAGGCATAACCCCTCAAGGGATTTAGACGAAGAAAGCAAGTTCAGATGGGCCTTTTCACCCAATGTTTACTACTATCATAAGGTTTCAAAAAAATTGGTATGAAATATTTATGTGCTTTGAAAATGGCAGTAGACTGGTAAATATTTCAACGTTTTTCTGTGAGTTTGTCCTAATGTCGGTTTTAAAAAGTGACATAATTCAATTTCACAAGGTGATTTTATCACGGTGAACCCAAGCAATAAAAAATCGAAACAAAATTGTTAAATTGGTAGCTGATAAGTGTCAAATTTTTCGACAAAAACTCATCCTTGCTTGTGCGCTACTAAAAAACCGTAACTCTTTAATTTTTTTTGGAAAAATCTCGAATTTTTACAGACGATTAGAGGTTCAGTGAGAAATGGCACTTATTTTACACATCTTGTCATTTTTTCAGGTCGATTCAAGCCTCCGTTCATTTGCAATCAGGGAAAACCAAGAGAAAGGAAAGTTTCGAGAGAAACGCGCTTAAAGTTTTTAACTTTTACCTATGCGTTTAAACTTTTACCTACATACACTTCGCTTTATAAGCACCAGCAGAGTAATATGATGTTTCTAATGCTTCCTCAATATCAGCCTGTCGTTGCTGATCGATTTTTCTTTGGATTCGGCTTGTTTTGGACCCATTTTGCAAGCTATATCAGCGTCGTGCAAGCGTTTTCCGTCCACTAGCGCGTTTGCGGCCGCGGTGTGTGCTTTCGCTTTCACTCTTAACTCTTCCAATAAAAATAGCAATGTTTTACAGCTGTTAGTAAATACAGTAGTTGATAGCTGAGTATTTATTTCTATTCTTTCTTAAGCACTAAAGGTCTTTTTTGAAACTATTTTTCCAAACCATATTACCAAACCTCTCGTCTGCGTTCTGTGTGATGAAAACATCTTTTTAATGAACATTTATTAGTTTATTTTTAAATAAATGTTTATTAAAAATAGGTTTTGATAGAGACTTTTATTTGCTAACATATTTACAATTCCTCGCAAAATTGGAGCCGAATACTTTTGTGAGCAACTATAAAAGTTAAGTCGACAGTTAATCCCAAAATTTGCTGCCAAATCAACAATTCTACAAATTTTAATATAATCCAAACGGCATTTTACTCAGAAAGGAACGCACTTTCGGAGAATGCAATAAATACTATCGGTTTTTCGACTGCCTAGTCCTCTTAAGTAGGCGTTCTGACAAAAACACAAATGGGCGAATGGGGTCTGCAGTGACTTCAAATTTAAAATGTAAGTGAACCAAGAGGTGTTCAACAATAGATACGAATCAGTTTGATAATTATGCAACACGTCACCAGTTACGGGTTAAAAACCTTTGATTGATCTTCCATGTGTACTTTTCGTGATCAGTAAAGAGAAAATTGATTAGATTTGGGAAACAATTAAGAAAGTATCCCATTCAACGGGAACTATAGAAGCTTATACCGGGGGTATATAGATGTTCTCGAAGCCCTCGGTATCCGTATATTTATGAGATCGTAAATCTTCTTAGGGGGCAGGCTTATTGAAATAGGGGGCGTAAGTTTTGAATTACCGTACTACGCGCGTCGGAGGAATATATCGCGTGTGGAGTGTAGAGCGCGTCACGCTCGGGAACTTCGTTTATTGACGGCAACGTGAGAGGAAAGAACAAAAGTCGACCGTGACAAAATCGAGGGAGGCGTCTTAGAAATGCAAACGAGCAACGTGAAGCTTCGCAACGCGCGCGCACGCCAGCCCGACGGAAATAAAACTGAATCCCAAGGATTACATGTTGAGTTCTTGAGTCAACGTAGGTGCAACGATTGCTTGAACGGGAACGTTCGACTGGGGACGAGAAAAAAAAGGACGAAGACAGCCCTCGTTACGTTGAAATGGGAACAAGAAACCGGCTGCCATTTAGGGAGAAACATTCCCTTGGTAGAACGTCTCGAAAAGATAAATTAACAGCTTTTGATATTTTGTAAGGGTTAGAAAGCGACAATAAACGGAAATAGATATGTTTATGTTATTAGGTGTGTGCAAAGTTTTGATGGGTTAGACTCTACAAGAGTAGACTACATTAATGAATTACGTAATGATTCTTCTACAATATACAAGGTGGTCCACGCAAATTGTTTACCCTGAATAACTTCTAAAGTATACAAGTATACACTGTATGAAAAAATGTTTTATAGAAAAGTTATATGGTTTAGGGGGATGCATTATGTAATGCATACATATATGTATGTTTTTTGTAAGTGGAGTCGTTTTGAAGATTTGAAGGTCAACTTTGTTTTTTTGAATGGAAGGCTATATTTTTTATGTCAAAATATCGAAGATCGTTAAATTTTGAGTACGAAAGTACTAACCTTCATTAACCGTAAACCGAATAATTAACGAATAATTTTACTGGACTACGTTTCTGGAAAATGGTCTGTGCGTAAGATTTCTTCCACTCACTAACGTAGGTGTTCGAAATGGTGTTCTGCAATCGGAATCGTTTTTGCAGCAGGCATACTGCATGCTTCACGAATTCGTTCTTTCATATTTTCGATGTTGTTATTGGTTCACGATACACCATATCTTTTAATGTACCCCATAGAAAATAGTCTAGCAGCGTTAGATCTAGTGAACGTGATGGCCACAGAAATTCTCCAACACGATCGATTCATCGATTGGGGAATTGTGTGTCCAGCACTTGTCATGCTACATGTGCATACTGTGCGGGGCAACCATCATGTAGGTACCAGATGTCTGTGCGGATATTTAATGGTACATGTTCTAATAAATTTGGTAAAATACCATGGAAAAATTCGAATATTTTTGTCCCGTTAATCGTTCATTAATAAAATATGATTCAATTAATTAATTGCCGAGTACGCCACATCACACATTAACGCTCCATTGACGTTGATGGTCAACTTCTTTCATCCAGTGAGGATTTTCTGATGCCCTATAGTGCATGTTCCTCAAATTAATTTACCCACGATTAGTAAATATCGCTTCGTCGGTAAATAACACTTTTTGTAAAAAAAATATCATCATTGTGCACTCGGTGCAAGAACTACTGGCAAAATCAAATGCGGTTTTCATAATCCGATCCGTGCAACTCCTGATGTACTACTAGGTGATATGAATGATATTTTTCATTTTATTCGAAGCACACCTGTTTCGCTAATACCAGAACCTCGTGGAATCTGTCGTGTACTGAGATAAGAATTTCTTGTTACCGTTGCCAGGACCTCAATAGCATTTTCTTCAGAAGTAGCAGTGTTAGTTACGTTATGTTTGGTAACGTTAAAACTTCCGCTTCTTCGAAGCGATGCAGAAAGTCTTTCGAATATCGATCAACATGGTTGACTTTGTTCAGGATAAAGTTCGACATACATGACAATAGCTCATTTTGCATGTGTACTTTTTCGCAATTACTAAATTTCATTTTTGCTTTTATCTTACTGTGATAATCATGTATAAACAGCGTTTATTAAACACTGATAATAACAGCAAAAGCATAAGCAGGTCATGGTGATAAACATTGTTACGTAAACTCCGCGGTCTTACGGTAATCTTTGCTTGCATTGAATCTCCAACTTGATATTACGCACAGACCATTTTCAAGAAACAAAGTGAAATTAAGTATTCGTTAATTATTCGGTTTACGGCTAGTAAAGGTTCAGTACTTTTTTACTCAAAATTTAACGCTCTCCGATATTCTGACGGAAAAAATATAGCATTCCATTTACAAAACGAAGTCAAATTTGAAAACAAACCCAATATTGAAGAATATAATGCACAGAATAACGAAAATTACTTTTGAGTCAGTGAAACATATGTAGAATGGGGGAATTTAATAAGAGGAAGTGGTTTATATTGTTTTAAATTTTTTAAATGTAAGTATAAAATATATAAATGGCAAAACAATTGTCTACAAAATATTCTTTAATAACAATAGAAGAGGTACAGTTACAAATAACTTGATTCATTATATCTGATGACATACTGTAATTCTGTGTTGTTTTGTTACAGACTAGCTTTTTGCACACGGCTTCGCTCGTGTCGATCTCAGGATTTGGCAAAATTATTTTTTAAATAATATTTTTAAATTGAATTGTAAAAAAAGAAACTGAAAACTGGAAGAAAATATATTATATTATTATATGTATTTATACCCGCTATTCGGACACTTCCCCGCTATTCACCCCCTGGAGATGAAATTTCAAAAAATCCTGAACTTACTCTTCAGGCATTTATATAAGTAGCATTTTGAAACAAAAGCAGTGAGATATCACATCTCGATTAAGAGATATTGAAATTAATAAATTGAGAAGTGGATAAATATTAGTAAGATAATGTGAATTTTAACGAGATAGAATAATGTATTTTTCATTATTTCTAATGGCCAAACAATATAATGAAATGAAATGGTAAATCTAAAAATAAACTCTGTAATTACAGTTCTCAATGAAATAAGCAAATAAAGAGTAAAAACGTAAATTTATGCGGATTTAACGGATTAACGTAGATAACGTGATGTAATATTGATGAAATAAAGACCTTAATTTAAGTATATCTGATGGGAAAATAACATAGAGAGAGTAATTAGATAATATTCCCAGGCATAAAATATTAAAATGTTTTTACATTTCTAGTTATTTGATATCATTCTCTACTACAAAATAATTTATCACTAATTAATCTCTTTGTTCCAAGTATTTCTACCCAATCTTTGTATACTCGGAATTAGTATCAGATAGATATTGTTTAATTTCTGTTGAACGTGTTCTTATCTGATGTGATATAAACTAGACGTATTAGATATTCGGTTTCCGTTTCTGGGACATCTACTTGGGGCACAACAGAAAATCAATTTTTCAAAAAAACACTGACTTAATTAGATCTGGGTAATTTCGATGGAATAATTTATGAACGGCGTTGCACCCACATATGCATCGACATTTCCTCAAATTAAATTTTGACGATTGCTGCTACATAATGCCGTTTAGACATTTTAATAGCTGCAATTTGTTTATTATTTCTGGTATGCTACAATAACCGTAGTCTACTCATTATAGCTCCAAATTTTCAATAGGTAGTTACAGTTTTTCAATTTTATATGACATAATTTTAATATTTAATTTTAAGGTCAATTGTGTTTGTTACGAGCCAGGTCTAAGCGGCTGCAAGAGCCGAGGAAATGGCGAGTTTGGTTTTTTAGAGTTTGTTACGTGGATGAACCTGTGCCTATTTCATCACAGGAAGCCACTAGGAGGTTGGTAGTCGTGGACGAACCTGTATCTATTTCATCACAGGGAGTCACTAGGAGGTTGGTAGTCGTGGACGAACCTGTGCCTATTTCATCACAGGGAGCCACAAGGAAAGATTTTCATGGACGAATCTGAGCGTATTTCATCTCAGGGAGCCACTAGGACTGTTAGTATGGGCCTCGTAACTTCTAAGAATTCGGTACACTTCCAGCGGTAAAAGTGTGCCTTTGTGGGTTCGCTTCTAGCTCGGAATTTAGATATTATTCTAGAGTTGAAATGAACAACACTGAATTATAAATATATAAACGTATATATGTATATTCAATAAAGTACAGGTTTTACAAATGGTACTGTAAAGTGTAGTCGCGGAAGCTAATTCCAACGTTCTCGGTTTTCACGCACTGAGAAATGCGGGGAGTTATTATGCAGAGTTTAGCTTACTTTTAGAAATGCTTGACAAGGACTTTAATACCCAATCTCCCTAGCTAGACTTCTGATATGAGTATGATCCGCGGATGAGATGTACGCGTCCCTTTTTATATCCCGAAAATCGAGTCTAAAAGTAGTGGGGGACACGCTTGTTTTCAACGGAAACTGCTTTTCAAGAAAATCTGGCCACGCCATAACACCCCGCGGGCAATTACGTAATCTGGCCGGATGCATTCCAACTCCCGATGGGGTTAAGAGGTCACGAGAGTGTCTTCGTACGTAACATGTTAGATATTTATTTTGTCTAGGGACAATAGTTCAGACTTTCTTCATAAGTACTAAGATAAGTAATTAAATACTTGTGTGATTGTTATATTTTACCAGTTCTTACAAAATCAATAAAATTCCATTCATGTATGCTACAGATTTATTTATTTATAATTCTACCAGTCTGCTTTGGAACCGGTTTAGTCTACTTATTATATTTGAACAGACGCAGTTCCGTTGTAGTTGCTTGTTTTGGATATTGTCTTGGTCTACTTATTTCGCTGAACACAGTTATATTTTTCATGTATAGCTGAATTTGTCCATGTAAAGCTTTGTTCCGTTGTAGACCAGAAACGACGGCTATAGAATCAGACGATACCGTTAACATTTATTATTTTATTTCCTTTGTACGTTCAATTTTAGACTTTTTTGACATCGGCCACTTTCAATTTAGATTTCGTTATCATAAAGGAATAATAAGGTAAATATCCTAGTGATTGGACAGTATCGTGAATTTTTGTTAATACTAAATTTTTTAAAAATAATATTATTTTTTAAAAATAATAAATTAATATTCTTACTTATTTCTTATTATAAATCATGTAAAAATGTTCGAAAAAGCGCGATGTATTACTTAAAAAAAAATAGTATCATTTAGTAATCATGAACTTGGTGTGACATGAATGCCTTCGTAAATGTTTCGCTAACATTCAGAGTGCATTTCTTAAGCTCGTAAATAATAAATAATTCGTGTGCTTCTAGTAAGTAAAGGTTTCTTGAACTTAATAAAGTCTTCAGAATTGATACCAACTTTGTTTTAATAAAACCTTCTTTTAATGTCGAAATTACCGAGTTTATTTACTGGTATATAACAATGCTGATTGCCGCTGTTGAACGCTTGTCGAGTCACTCGAGCAGCATCGAGCAGAGAGTTAGTGTATGACTTAACAAATTATTTTCGTTATATTACAGTAGGTATTTTTATGTGTTTTATGTTAATAACAACATTTAATTTTGGAAGCTTATAGGTTTTTTTTAGATATTTCATACATAAATATCATATTATTTTGACACAACCATAACCTAAGCGAGTCGCGTAGAGAATATTCATTAAAATTCACCCTTTTATTTTATTCCTCTTGTTTCGGGAATATTTTATAACAATAAGACTTTCAAGATGCCGAAGGAAAGGGTGAGTAAAAAGAATGATTCACAACAAGACGTGAATAATGCTGTCAAAGCTGTTAAAAGTGGCATGTCATTAAGAATTGCCAGTGACAAATATGTATGAAGTGCCTCGAAGCACAGTTTATATTGAAATTAATGGGATAATTTCATTATTTGCCACAATGGATCCATTAACGTACCTCACAAAAGAAGAAGAGGAGAAACTTGTTCAGTGGATTTTCTATCTTGGAGAGCGAGAATTTCTTGTTTAAAAAAAACTAACTGTTGTATAGTGTACGGTCAGAAAATTAAATTTATTACGTTTTTATTTGAATTTTTACAACATAAAAGAAAAGTATCCTGTTATACCATTAAAAATCAGCTATGAATAATTTATTGAACGTTATATCCAAACACTGGGACAGCTAAATTTAATCGCTAGGACATGCTGTAAATTCCGTCGCTTTTAAATATTTGATAGGATCACGACACTCTGTTCTGGTCGCGATCGCAAGCTTCCTCCGACTCGTTTGTTCAAAATCAATTCTATTTCCTTTACTGTTGTAATAAAATCAGTAATTCACTGTAAATTATTCACCCTATTACCACAAGTAATTACTCTTCGAAATACTGAATTTAAAATTAAGAAGGCCAATATTCAGTTTCACCGTAATTAAATGCTACCAGCACAAACCATGCAATTGAAGAAATTAAATTACAAATTGTACGCAAAAAATATCTGCTAAAAATAACAATAACAAAATACACGTAAAGTATTCCTATGGCTCCATGAAGAAGAAAGATAATACCAGTTTCATATAGAGAAATCATATTCCAAACGCTTCGCGTCAATTCTGTTCGCGTCCGATCGGGAATTCCGTGACGCGTCGCAGCGCATATTAGGAATTAGCAATTCAAAATTGGTAATGCCCGACGGGAGAAGACTGAGGGAGTGTCCCGACAAGCGGGAGGAATCTCGGTGGAAATACGTGATTCAGTGCTGATTCGTCGGGATTTTCCGGATGCACTTTGTCTGCGATAGAAACGGGAATCGGAAACGAATGGTTGAACGGCGAACATCTGCAAGAGAAAGGAGGTGGAATCCCTCCTCTTTCGCTGCTGCTACGAACCCTCTTGATTGTCGGACGTGTTTGTACGGGTGACCAACCGAATAAATGCCTAGGGGATAGGAACAGGGATTCGCTTATCCGACCTTCTTTCGGTTTCGAGCCGAAACTTTGATCATCAGCACTGTTTTTAGCGTTAATCAAACTTAGACGAGTCGATCCCTCAAAGGTATTCGGTTCCAACGACTGAATGTACACTTTTGCGATTATTGATCAGGAATTCTGCATTTCGTAGGCTATTGCTGCTCAGTAAGTTATTGAACATTGTTCGTTTTTCTTTAATCCTAAGCATTATGCATGTGAACAAAAAAATTTAAAGGATTAGGTTCGAATTATCTTTTATCATAGATTAATATTGTTGCGTCGAGAAGTTTCGACGCACATTTTATTTCTTTACATAAAATTGTAACACAATAAAGTAAACTATTTAGATATTTACACTACTTTACACAACGTAATTAATACAAGAGGCACGAGAAAGGTACATATTCAAAGACTGTCTAGAGGAGCTCTCCCTCGTCAAATTACAGTAAATCATCGATGAGTGTTCGAACGCTCCTCGGCACTGACAATCAGAGGTCCCCAGATGTAACGCTGCCTTTTTAATGGGATTGAGCGCAGTTTGGAATTCTGAAACGAATGATATTTGTTTCAGCCGCATGTGGCCATTAATTTATGAAACGTTCAGTGTTCAGTGCCGAGAAGTTTTCGAACACTCATCGATGGTATACTGTATTAAATAATCTTCTCTTAACGGCCGCTTCGATCTACTCATCTTCAGTTAGACAGTAAAGGTCATTTTACCCTTTCAATAAAAGATAGGTTTCCACAGAAATTCAGGGTGACTTTGAATAGGTATCATGTCATTTACGTATGTAAGGGTCACTACTTTTGGTCAAAAGACAAAAAATTAATATTTTCATGCTATGAGAACTTGTAATGTTAGAGAAGTAAGGTCTTGTGATGAATCTGAATTGACATTGGTTTCATGGGAAATGTGTTTTAGTTCGGATATTGACGCATTATACAGTAATGTCTTAATGAGTGCGACGACCACGGGTTCGCTTCGAAGCATTTGTGGCAAGGCGGAAAGGTTTGCAGCTCCTAATAAATTTGTTTTTTGCCTGAAGCCAAGCCTCTGCTTAGCTTCTGTTTACTCTATTTTGATTGGTTCCAGAGGGGATTCCCCAGTGGTGGGAATAACGCTGTTGTCCCTGTCGCATTCATCGAAGAATCACTGTACTGTAAAAAATGAAACTTATTCAGCAAAATAACAAATAGGCTCTTACAGGAGATCATGGGTTTAGTAGAAGGTTTGAAAACAGTTAAAGAATATAATCTTTATCTCGGTTAGGATAAATTAACTATCATTATAAACTGCATTTCTTCTATATCAAGTTATAGTTCTCATTACTATAGTAATCTTATAAACGTTGTTTACCATCAGTAGAATGCGAGTTTCATGCATTAACAGCATACACGATTGCCTAAAATGTACTATATTTAGAAGGTTAATAGACTGTAATGAGGTTTTTACATTTTTTGAAATCTGGTAGAACCTATAAACAAACTTCTATTTGTCTATGGAAATCTATATTTGCCTAAACATCCGCAATTTAACCATCAGTTCTTATAAGAAAAAAACTATAAATGTAGAGAAAATACATATTTAAAAGTGTAACAGAATTATTAAAAGGGTTAACGACACTTCTTAAACAACACAATCTATATAAACAATATAACCTCGTTTGCGATAAATTAACTATCACTGCGAAATGTGTTTTTTCTCAATTAAACCATATATTGTATTTTCTTATTAATACGACAATAGTATAAATATGTGTTTTTACCATTAATTTTTGTAAGACTCGAAAATAAATATTTGCGACTGCAGCATTTTGATTGATATTTGGGATACGTGAACTCTGTGAAGAAGAATATACATACGTATTTAAAAGGATAGCGGGATTAGCAAAGTTGTCGAGAACGTTTCACGAATTAGGAGAGAATACACCTTAGATAAAGACCGTAAGCTTGTTTACGAGCCTCGATTTTCTCACATTCGTGCCAAATACCTCTTTCCACGGAGGAGAAAGGTGATTGCAGGCAATGTCACGAGTGACAATTCCGGCTCCCAATCGGGCAAAGAGTGTCTTCGAATTTCTCCCTTTCTGTTACACGCGACAGACCGAGGCGCATCCTCGAGGTCAACGAACATTTGGTACATGTGTTTTCTTCAATTGAAATAGTAACGACAGTATCATGATCTTGTTCAAGTGTACCACAATGCAAACAAGAGGTCAAAGTTTCGGACTTTTAAAGATCTTTTAGTAGTTTTGAAGAAGAGTAACTATATTATGATATAAATAAATGTTATTGCAACGGAACGTTCATTATAACTTTCTATTTGACGTTGCATATTTTAAACAGAATTCTAGTGAAATATAAAGGCCGTAGATAAATTTTTCTATATTTCTATTACTATTTCATTGAAATACATATAATATATTGTTATATGTATTTTGCATCTACTACTATCAATCGAATGAAAGATCATTTTTATTAAGCATCGGTTTATTTTAAAGTAATCGCATTAACATCGAATCATTAGCGACCACTTATCTCCGTATAATGGTTGTCCTGAATTAGCCGGTACGACTATAGAACAATGGCATTGCTGAAAAAATGAAACACTGTATACATCAAAAGTTAATAATCAAGTCACTGAATATGATCAATGTCCCAAACTTTTGAGGGATAGTGCATGTAATAAACTGTAACAGGATGTAGATATGTTTCTTTTGCGTACTAAATGTCTGATGTTATTAACTGTATCTTATAAATGTACAGTGATTCCACGATGAATGCATCACGAGCAACAGCGTTATTTCCACCACTGGGTGAGTCCCCCTTTGGAACCAACCAAAATAGAGTATACAGAAGCTACAGAGAGGCTCGGCTTCGGGCAAAAAACAAATTTATGATGGGCTGAATACCTATCCGCCTTGCCATGAATGCTCCGAAGCGAAGCCAAGTACGTCGCACTCATGAAGACATTACTGCATAATGTACGAACAATGTCACGAATAGTCTACGTGGTTGATATGATTAAAAATAAACAATGTAAGTCTTTTCACATTGAAATTGTTACTTTTAACTAATCTAATACTCAGGTATTTATCTTTTGTTTTCGCAAGAAGAAACCTAGAATCGTACTCCGAGTAATTCACTTATTGTAGTTCGAAAAGGACGATGAGAAGATAATTTTAAAAAACCAATTATATCAGTCCCTCGCGTTGGATATTTTCTGTTCTGGGAGCATTGGAAAGTTTGATTGTCTTCGGAGTCCAGGACAAGTACACTTTTGAGACTTCTGAGTCATTTTCATAATCAAGTTGTCGAGTTGATAAATTGAAATTACATCGTCTTCCTTTTTCATTACTTGTCTGTTTATTCAATGAAAGTGGTTATTGAAGTACACTTTTTCTTCACTATATTATTTCAAGAACAAGAAAAATATCCTTCTTCAAGCCAATGTACAGTAAATGATTATTTATAATAATGGTTTCAATTTCCCTGAATTTCATATTTTCCCTTAAAAACATAGTTACCATAATTGCCATAAAAAATACTACCACCTAACAGGAAATCATTATTTTGTATTTATGTGTATCGATTAGAAGCGAGCAGTAGGTCAGTCTGCCCATGGTCAGACACACGAGACTGAATAGGTTTGTGGCGGCACGTGAACGAGCATGCCGCCTCATACACTCATACGACGCGCTGCCGGGTGACGTACCGGCGGACGTGTCAATCCGCACGCCGCGATAAGGTGCGTTTCGACCACTCGGGCGAAAGTTCTCGGGATGGCGAGGACCGTCGTCTGTATACATACATACAGGGTGTCCCAAAAATGTCCTCCGACCCGGAAATGTGGCACTCGGGGGGTGAATTGGAACAACTTTTTCCTTAGCAAAAATTTAAACTGAGGCTTCGTTTACGAGATATTAACGAAAAACCGCGACCAATCAGAGCGCGAGTTTGCCAGCCGAGTTCCCGCGCTAGCGGTGGCTACGCGCTACGCTTGTACTACGAAGCTCCGAACAAGTAGGTCACCATGCATCGCAGGAAACCGCGTATAATAATAGCAAATAAACAAGACGTAACAAATAAAATCATACTTTTTATCATCTGTCGTTTGTTATTTAAAGAGATTAATGAATGAAACGTAAATGTAGGCAAATTATGTGTAACGTAAAAAGACGAATGCACATTTACATTTTTGTAAATTCCTTTTTACGAATTTGTAAATTTCCTTTTCAAATAACGTGTGAACGAAAAGGTAATGTAACAAAGAATAAACGAGAAGTGATTGTAGTTCGGTGAAATTAATAAAACAATAATGACCAATAAACTGAATAGAACTCACCCTTACGGAAATTCACCTGCAGCGTAGAAACCTGCGTCAGTAGGTCAGTGTACCGAGCCTGGGCATCGACGGACGAAATGGTTTATGGCAGGGTAGAGTCCATGCCACTGGTGATCGCAGGTATGCGACACCAGCCGACGTTAAGAGTTGCAACGTCAAGTGCCGCCGGGTTAATCCATCGAATATGTATTCACTTCACTGCACTGCACTAACACTGATCACCCGACACAATCACTTAATGTATTTTTAATCCAACGTGTTGTTACTACGTTAGGAAAATTCGTATCCCCGGAAAGGGCCGATTGGTTTCAATTTTTCAGATGTTTTACGTAACCAAACACTTGCACACCAACACCCGCATATCCGTTATTGTGTACGTACCACCATAAGATTCCGTAATACTCCCGTGAACTGAACATCTCTGTCGCCCGATTGCTAACCGACTGACAGAATTTTTCCGAAAGGGCTTCCTCTACCCCCAAGTAGTTTCCCATCGTTACATTGTGAGTTCACTCTCACCACGACAAGATTTAGGTAAAACGAAACCAACGGTTCTAGGATAACACGTGCTTTGCAGAAGTGCAAGGGAAGAACCGTCGCGCAGTTTCTCCAAGGCGCCGTAGCCCGTTAATTTATTGCCAGGGTACCCACTGCTTCGAGATAGAAAACAGACGTCACGTGCATCGGCTTGAAAATGTCCGAAATGAAAAGGCCCTGGCCGACCACCCTTGTAGAGGCCGGAGTGGAATTTTCGGTTCTTTATGGCTCAACTTCTTCGGCCTTTTTTTTTTTTAGTATTCCGTCAAATATCTCGGAATTTATTAGAAATATAAAAACCGTACAATTTGCAATATTGTGTTTGTTTTGATATTGAATGTAGCTATATCATTGAATTCCAGAATAATCCCTTTCTTTAAACAATCTTTCGTTGAACTCTTTTCCGTAAATCATTGATACTTTGATATAGCTTTTAATCTATTGAAATAGTCTGGAGCGTTAGCGATACCATCAGTCGACTGTAATAGTGGAGCGCCCGATTCTTTTACCTGAACCGGGGCGCACCGCTGTCTTCAATGGGTTACTATTACGTTAATATGAACCGCATCACCCTACCGATAGGCTTATTTTACGGAAAAGAATTTAACGAATACGGTTTTTATATTTCTAATAATTTCCGAGATATTTGACGGAATACTAAAAAAAAAAATACGTATGAAATGTTTTCATGAGAACTACAATTTCACAAAGTTGTAATAAAATTGTCGATTGTCAATTCTGTTGTGAGTTCACGATTGCTACGAGGCCGAAGATTTTAAGCCATAAATAACCGAAAATTCCACTCCGGCCTCTACAAGGGTGGTCGTCCAGGGCCTTGCAGCGTCAACTGACACGTGTCGGTAAATTTTTTTCCCTGCTCCTCGAGATAGACAATGTACACTGTACTTTCCAACTCGAAGCAAGGGATACGTTGATGGTCCTCTTCATTTCGGACATTTTTAAGCCGATGCACGTGATGTCTGTTTTCTATCTCGAAGGAGTAGGTACCCTGGCAATAAATTAACGGGCTACGGCGCCTTGGAGAAACTGCGCGACGGTCCTTTCCTTCCACTTCTGCAAAGCACGTGTTATCCTAGAACCGTTGGTTTCTTTCTACCTAAATCTTGTCATGGTGGGAGTGAACTCACAATGTAACGATGGGAAACTACTTGGGGGTAGAGGAAAAATTCTGTCAGTCGGTTAGCAATCGGGCGACAGAGATGTTCAGTTCACGGGAGTATTACGCAATGTTATGGTGGTACGTACACAATAACGGATATGCGGGTGTTGCTGTGCAAGTGTTTGGTTACGTAAAACATCTGAAAAATTGAAAACAATCGGCCCTTTCCGAGGCCACGAATTTTCCTAACGTAGTAACAACACGTTGGATTAAAAATACATTAAGTGATTGTGTCGGGTGATCAGTGTTAGTGGTCGTGCAGTGAAGCGAGTACGTATTCTGTGGAATAACCAGGACGCACTTGACGTTACAACCCTTAACTTCGGCTGGTGAGGTATACCTGCGATCACCTGCGAACTGGGCCATACCCTGCCATAAACCGTTTGGGCCGTCGATGACCAGGATCGGTACACTGACCTACTGACGCAGGTTTCTACGCTGCAGGTGAATTTCCGTAAGGGTGAGTTCTATTCAGTTTATTGGTCATTATTGTTTTATTAATTTCACCGAACTACAATCACTTCTCGTTTATTCTTTGTTACATTACCTTTTCGTTCACACGTTATTTGAAAAGGAAATTTACAAATTCGTAAAAAGGAATTTACAAAAATGTAAATGTGCATTCGTCTTTTTACGTTAAACATAATTTGCCTACATTTACGTTTCATTCACTAATCTCGTTAAATAACAAAAGACAGATGATAAAAAGTATGATTTTATTTGTTACGTCTTGTTTATTTGCTATTATTATACGCGGTTTCCTGCGATGCATGGTAACCTACTTGTTCGGAGCATCGTAGTACAAGCGTAGCGCGTAGCCACCGCTAGCGCGGGAACTCTGCTGGCAAACTCGCGCTCTGATTGGTCGCGGTTTTTCGTTAATATCTCGTAAACGAAGCCTCAGTTTAAATTTTTGCTAAGGAAAAAGTTGTTCCAATTCACCCCCCGAGTGCCACATTTCCGGGTCGGAGGACATTTTTGGGACACCCTGTATATTTTCGAATAGTCGAGAACGTTCTCGTTGGATGCGTCAGACGACGGCCCTCTTCGAGATTCGTTCCGAGAGCATACAAAAGGCAGTCCGATTTCGAGTGTTGCACGAGCAACAACGGCAGTCCTCAAGAATTATCAAATAAAGAACGTCCGGAAACCGACGTGATGTCGTTTATTCTCCCGTTCCCACAGGTTCATGACTCGCCATGTATCCCATGTAGTAGTGTATCCCATGATAGATCAGATACTCCTGACTAAACCTATATTTGCAATGTTGATATTCAAATATACAGCTTTTAAAGTAAATAATTAAATAGCAAGCAAAACATTTATGCTTCTGGTTGCACAGAACTTAAAAGAAATGGATTTACACACAGAGAAATGTTCCTTAGTAGTTAAATTACATAGAAAATAAATTAAAACATCTCAAATCTGCATATACTGTCATTTTAACAGGTCTAATTAGTGATGTTTATTAATATCATTTTAATAGGTCAAGCATATGTTAAGAAGAATAGATCGACTTCTATTCCGACAATTAGTCAGTAGCATATTTTTGTTACAGTACATACATTAAATACATGGAGTAGATTTAAATTTCACTTACATTTTATGTAACCAACTTCATGAATAATAACTACAAAGTAATAAAAATGAAAATAGAAGAATGATCATTAAATTTACTAACAAGGGAAGATTCCGAACCCCAAAAATTCTTATTTTATTGAAATTTGGCACGAATGTAGAGTATATTGAACTATGCTGAAAGCAATTTTCTTTTCGTACTCGTTTTCACTCTGAAGGGGTGAAATCGGCCCTCAAAGTTTTCGCGTTTCTTCGTTTACTTGATATAACTTTATAACAGTACGAGATACAGCAAAACTGTTAATATAAAAATTGTTCAATTTTTATGATCTATTACGCCTCCGGAAGGAAAATTTTATACGATGAACAAAATTATTTTTTTGTTATTTTGTATATAAATTACATATAATTTGTTATTTATATATAAAATCATAACCGTAGGAGACAGAGATAGTCATTGCATACAAAAAATGTGCATTTATCAATGGTTTATTGAATTATGAAAGCATATAATTTATATAAATTTTTTTATTTGCAAAAACAAGTTTCCACTTTTGTGCTTATATGATTATGCGTATACGTGATATCTTGTGTCATTCATGTTTTGTAACTTACAGAAAGTTTTATATGTGATATTCTATTAACCGACTTATAAAATAACTACAAAAGAAAGCAAACGAGTTCGGAGATCGATTTCATTGCCATCTGCTGCAACGCTTTTTCATTACGGTGGCGCTCCCTCTCGCGATGGCATGATCAATGTACACAAGTGTCACGAGCATGACTTACAATTGGAATACATTGGAGTAGTATTTGTGCTATATGTTTCACGCTTCTAAAAATTCTCCCTGATACTGAAACATTTCGAAGAAATGGTTAAATCATAAAAACTAGTTTTACCATGAACCACGAATAACAGCAGGTTCTCCACAGATGGAACATGTAGGTGGATGTGTACTACAGTGCTAGTCAGGTTTATAAGGCAGCCTAAAATTTTTCAAGTTCATTATCTTCTATGTACTTCTGGTACAGGAAAGCATTGTAATTTGTTAAGTTATCAATAAAAACGGCGTGCTTGTTAAAAAATTCATGTTGCTAACTTTAGTGTTTTTAATTAAAACTGTATTTGTAATGTTTAGCCTCGTCAGGTTTATAAGGAACCCACGGTTTTCGTTCTTTGTTGTCCGTATTTGACACTAACAGGAGTGTGTGTTAACAGACATGTGTGTAAGGTGTCTTGTTGATGGGCACGAACGTAGGTCAAGTCTTGGGTCGGCGCATTATTATGTATTAAAAAAATAATCAACGATCGCGTTGCATCACTGGAACGTCTAATATCATTGAAGTCGAAGACGGTTTTTCTGCGGCATTAACCGTCTAATATAACTGTTAACACCGAAATCTGTGTGTGCATGCATCGATGAATGAATGTGTATCAAGCACCAAATGATCTGAAGTCGTCAATACTGTTAGCATCGCGCGAATTAAGTGTGGAGACGCTTCAGAATCTGAGTAATAGCATGCCAAACCGAATTTTTAATGTTATTAATCGTAATGGTAATTGATCATGCCGTTGCGAGAAGAACCGTAACCCACCGTGATGACAAAGCGTCGCAGTAGATTGCAAGTAAACCGAGCTCCGAACTCGTTTATTTTCTTTTGTAATTATTTTATAAGTCGAGTAATAGAATCCCACATGTTAAACTTTCTGTAAGTTACAAAACATGAATGACACAAGATATCACGTATATGCATGAGCATATAAGTACTTATATTAGTACAAAAGTGGAAACTTGTTTTTGCAAATAAAAAAATTTATAAAAATTATATGCTTTCATAATTCAATAAACCACTGATAAATACACATTGTTTGTATGCAATGACTATCTCTGTCTCTTAAGGTTAAGAATTTATACGCAAAATAACAAAAAAATCATTTTGTTCATAAATGACGCATCGCAGAAAATTTTTCTTTTAATAGCGTAATTGATCATAACAAAACTGAATAATTTCTGTATTTACAGTTTTGTTCTATCTGGTACCGTTATAAAGTTATATTAAGAAAACGAAAAAACGCATAAAAAAGGCTGATTTCAATCCTTCAGAGTGAAAACGAGCACGAAAAAAAAATTGTACTATTTATAATTCAATATGCTCTACATTCAAATCTTCCCTTGTAATAATCACTGTTCAATACGTAAACAATTTTGCAATTGTCAATAAGCGTTTCTGATAGATCTTTATGAGCTAAATAGGAATCTGCAAACCGTTTCTTTCCAGCACGTCCAGTTTTTGAAAAAATCAAATGTGAAGAAAATTGCAAATTTTCAAATTTAGAGCTGTGTTGTGCTTTTACAGTAATAGTTATTCAGTTCTTGTTTACACAAATTAATTCTCTGGACTCTTGCAAACAACATGATATAAATTGTTATTAGATTATAAACATCTAAATATGTTTAAATAATGTTCAAAGTGAAAAGCATACTGAAAACGCACCACTTTTTGCTGATATTCTTTCATTTATTTCTGTTTATGTTGCGAATTTATCGCGGGCCGAGTCGATCATTGGATTGAAACGACCGTCCTAGAATAGCTAGTTCTACTCTGAAAAGGATACGGAGTGAAGGTGGTGTTGCAGTGAAAAAACACACCGGAGTTTGGCCGGAACAGTTTATTGTTGAGAGTCTTAACAATGTCTCACGAAAACACGATTACACTCGGTAGGCACTGGAGAGCTGCGAAGTGGTGATCGAGAGTGCCGCACACGAAAAATCTAGGCCATCCCGAAAATCGTTTACACTAATCGCCGATTTTCGCCACAATTGTACTCAAGCGTCAAGAGCGATAAATATAACACTTGTGGTGTTGCGATAATTAACACACGAGTTGAAAAATGAGAAGTTTGTTAAGGTCTGCGATTACTACAAAGGTTCACGACAGAATGCTCGGCGAGCAGCAATGTCTCTACTGGTTTTAGTTGAAATTCGTTAGGATTTTTCAGAGAAGCGTCGGATTGGTTCAAAGAATATCGATCATCGCGAAATATCGATAGATAATCAATAGTTCGAACAGAGTTGCACAGATTCCATAAATACGTTAACGCACGCGCTCTAACGCATCACGGTCGCGAAATTCAGGGACGAAACTAGCAAATCTGCGTTGGGCGAACGTAATCGTTGACAGGCTCGCAATATAGTGCGAGAGCGCCCTGTCCTATTTACTTTGGACGAACGCGTCTCTTACATTCTCATTCCGAAACAATTTCAAAAACTAAAGGTCCAGGAGAAAATCTAACCATAGCACGCGATAGAGCAGACCTTTCTGCTAAGGAAAGTGTCAAGGAAAGTTACAAAATCTGTTGTGTTTTAAACAGGGAAGCGAAATAGTTCAGCAAAACACGCGGCACCGACAGTGGTGGCCGTATGTGCCTTCCGTTACGCTGAGCGGCAGGTAAGGCGACCGTCGTCATTGAGTACCACTGTCGCCGCCGTGTTTTGCTGTACCATTTCGCTTCCCTATTTAAAACAAAACAGATTTTGTAACTTTCCTTGACACTTTCCTTAACCTTCCTTGAATTTCCAGTACATTCTTATATAAATATTAAAATTCGAAAATTTTTTTATATCCGTTTAACACAAGTGGGACATACGTAAAAAACATAAATTCTGGTTTGAATCTGATATTTACAAAAGTTCGGGCGCGCTTCTGACGTCGCACTTCACCCTCGTTGGTGATATGCTTTGTCAACAACGTTTTCGAAAATCACGAATTCCTATTGATTGAACTCTGAAGTAGTAGGGATATACCTCGGATTTCCCGAGGTTCGTGGTGGAGGAAAAGGTTCCTTCAGGAAAAAATCTACGCCTGCAAATAATTAAAATCACGTGGCCAAGTTTGGCTTGACCGCGCCGAGGTTGCGTGAATCACCCAACAGTATAAGTTTATGGCGATATTTTTCGCTTCGGTGGTACAACGCGACCGGGACCGGCTGCCGACTAAATGTTGGAACCTTTGTCTATTGTATAAGGGTGTCGAAATGATTAAAAAGGTAAGCTATTGAAATGAAACGAACAAGAAATAAACGCGTACATTATTACGGGAGATTGAATAGCTAAATTGGAGGTTTGTTATAAAATAGTAGCCGCTGCTATGAAGCACTATACCTGTACGACGGAACAACTTGCTTTCTTTTCTGAAATAAAAAGTGATATGTTAACACGATGGCAAAGAGTAGAACTTCCAACAGTATTAAAATGCTGTGCACCATGAAAACGAAAGTAATATTTTAAATTAGAATGTTTACATTTATCTTGGTTTTCACTTTCACAAAAACCGTGCCATCACGCTTTAAAGATATCTTCGTGTGTTTGCATGCTTACAGTAGAGTTGCAGTATACACAATTTCCCTTCGAATGAAGTGTCTTTTATGAAGACTCATAACAAAAGCTTCATGAAAATATTCTTCTTCACTACAGCGAGTTTTATAAATTAAATATATTCTCGTTGCAATTCGTAGGTCCAATTAGCTTCTTTGTACAAACACAATTGTTAATTTGGTCTTTTGGTTTTAAAGTATTAAATACTAAATATTAATTATTGAATTATTTATATAGATTCTTTATTAATCAATTGTATTCAGTAATGAGTGAACTTCCGAAAAGCACCTAGACCCGATAACCCTGACTTTGATTTTAAGGTCATCCTTCTGCGTAATATTTGAAAGATTTGAATCGCCGATTATTATAAAAACGTACCGGATTTTTCCCAGAAATCTGAACTTTTTTTAACGTAGAGTCTTTAAAACATACTACTCCAAGTATTATACTGATCTGAATTGGTTAGAGCTAGTTATAAAAGAAAAAAAATACTGTTGAGGCATTATACTGATCTGAATTAATTAGAGCTATTTACAAAACAAACTGGTAAAATAAACATCTGCTTATTTCGTCGTTGAATTCCTCCAAAAATCGGCGGTGATAATAACGATACCTTTTTTCTTGAACTGTCCCTAACCAACTATGAATTATTTTTTTCTTGAACTGTCTCTAATCAATTTCGAAGCATTATACTGATCAGGGTTGGTTACAGACATTTAAGAGAGACGTTCAAGCATTATTTTGGTTCATAAGTTTTTAATAATTCATGAACGGCGGTTTAAAGCCTTTGAAGGTTACTTGGAAGGGTAATCTTGATTACATATGTCACGGCCAGGGTCATCAGGCGTGGGTGGTTTTCGGAAATTAAATCCCCAATAATTTTTATAATTGTGTCCCCAATAATTTAGATAATAATGTTATGAAATGTTTTCTGTAATTAATAGTGTATACGAGAAAATGGTGATTTTATTATATATTTAAAAATAGATTGAAAATATAAAGTATTTTAGCATAAAGTTTCCTATTTGAAGTAATGTACTTCAATTATTTCTTTGTCTACAGTCTATTACTATTATTTACTGTTTCTGCTTGTAATAAATATAGGTACTACCATGTCTCATACATTAAGTTTGCCATATCCTATATATAGAACTATACGGAATATAATAAACGAATAAACGAATAAGCGAATAATAAACATTACTGCAAACAGTAATAATTGATAATCGATGGGCATATCAGCTAACATTAAGTAGTACTCAGGTCCTTTCGTAAAAAAGGATTCAAGTTTAGATATCAAAATTTGTTTTTACATGTAGTCACCATTTTCGAACTTTTACTATGATGTTGAATTCCGGGTTGTGGAATTGAGTGCAAAACACTTAATAAAAGAATCTTGAAGACGTTTATTCAAACACGCGTAACAGAGTTGTCGTAAGATTCTAAATTATACGTTTCGGAGTTCTCAAGTCTCCGTCGGAACCAGAATTGCACTCTGTGTCTTCTTGGAAAGCTTATGTATAATAGTATTAGGTGTGGTGAGGAGAAAGTTGCAATGGCCCTTAGCTACAAAGTGAGTCAGAAGCCTCCTCTAGGATTTTGGACTTTGAAAGGAGCAGAAGCGTCTATGACTGAGATATTTTGAACATAACAGTTCGGTTATGATTATCAGATAGGAACATTAGTGAGTCAGGAAGCTGGTCATCCAACAATGAATTAAAAGACCCTCCGTATATGTTCATACACTACCAAAATGTTTCTGTATTAATAATGTTCGTTTTAATTATTTGTGAAGGGAAATATTAAAACAAAAATAATTGGAGAAGCACGACAAACCAGATTTTAATTTATTTAGAGATTACGATCTCTGATGAGCTTACGATTTTCAATATTACCACCATTAATTTTTATCCGAACAGCTGACACGTGTCTAAAAAATTTGTCATGTCCTCAGCAAATGAAGTCTGTACCGTGTTAACACTTCTCTACTAGGACAGGTAGTCATACAAGGTGGGATAGAGATTGAAATGAAAAGTAAATATTTTACATCGTCACTTCGAGTACGTCGATGCTGAACAATTAGTAAAAAAATGTTCACTTACCTTTATAGAAACTTATCTAGGTACCTACTGATTTATTTTTCTCGCCCACTTTGTAATTACTAACTTATTAACCTGAGACATACACTGCCGTTCATATGTAAGTATTAGGACATTTATCATATATGAAGTAAACAAAATAAGGCGTTACAAAGTTGTTGAAGTTCTGAAATAAATATTGTCTACAAACTTTTAAAGCTCGATGAATGACAGTTACGCTAACATAAACTAGTTAAAGTGGTCTAAAATGTGTAATATTTATAAAATATCACATTTCCTTCATACATATAGACCAGGTACCCTGACACTTATAAAGGCAGTATGCATGGTACATACCTACTTACACAGACACTCTAATGTAAATTGTAGAAAGATAATGATAATTACAATGGGGTAAACGCACCAATGAATGAACACTTAAGATATTTTGTAACAATTAAACTTAAATTTTAAATGATGATAATATTAATAAATATTCGATACATAAAAAATCGATTTCGTAATATCTTTACCTCTTCATAACGTATGGATTTCAATTTGAAAAATTGGAAAAATATAACTGATTAAATTAAAAAGACAAAATACAATTATGTAAGTAAATGAAAATTTCTAATTAATGGCGCGAACATTGTTTGAATATGAAACAACGAATTGAAAAAAGTCAATATTTAATTATTTGCTTATTTGAAAAACCTAATTTACTCGTTTTCATATACAATCTTCATTCACTGGTACGTGTTCATTTATTGGTATAAATATTTTCACAGTTTCACTATCTAGCATGGCAGAAGAGGCAAAGGCACAAATAATATTTGCAGTTCTATGTTTTCAGTTCAAACAACATTTGTTGTTGCAACTATAAAGAATATATTAAAAAAAAACGTTTATTCGTAATAAATATTGTAAACTTTCATTCGTTACAATTTCTTCCGACTCTTTCTACAGTAATGAAACTGCATGTATGTAGATTTTGTGACGCAATTGTCAAAATTCGGTTGCAGAGCGTGGTTTTCTAGTGAATGAAAAGCAGTTTATTTAACTAAATGTAGAACATATATGAATACAATCGCACGGCACGCACATGTTCCGCCGGACACGCAAAACGCTCGACTCGACTCTGGGCTCCGTCAGCGCTCGGCAGCTGCGTTATCGCGCGAAAACTTGAATCCGAAAGCAGAAGTTATCATTCTGTTTGACAATGAGGACAGTATAGAAATTTATGAGAAGTTATGTAAACGGAAATAAAGGAGACAATTCAACTGGTTATTAACATTTTTTCATTCTTCATGAATCTGCAACGTTCAGATCAATATTGTTTACCACATAAATCGAATGCATTCTCCCTTTTGCATTTTTTACGACTCTCGACACCGCCCCAAGCTATAAACAGAGAGAGCAAAGGCATTTAGATAAATGGTGCGACTCGTAAGGTCTTCATCGCGGCGATATTAAGCTTGCCATTCTGTTTGTAGTTTTGAAAGAATGCGAAATGAGTGTTTATATACAATATATTGCTTGCGACAAATACTAATTTAAAATTTTGTTGGATGAACCTATAAAGGAAAAACTTACATACATAGTGTTACGTCCTGAACGTAGTTTGGACTTTTTGCATGACGTACCTCGATAATGCACAGCTGTCAGGGTTTAAGAATTTTAAACAAGATCAACCCACTTTCTTTGAATCGTCGTCACCGAGATGATCCATAGCCGAAATCATTGCTATGGTGTGAATGCTGTGCGCTGCAATAAAACTGTTTGCGAATTCCTTGACTGGAACTGCGTCTCGATAATGCGTAGCGTCTTGGGAACCTCTCTCATTGAGCACAACGGTATCGCGATTATATAATGTATTGGTGGTAGTTTAAACTATTGCGTGCCAGTCAGTTCGTATGTTAAAATCAGTACATTAAAATTTGAATATTAATTTTCGTATATTAATTTCAGAATCATATTACAAATAGGGAGATTGTAAACTACACATTCGGTATGGGGGATTATGCGATCGTTACATATTTTCTCACGAATTAAATAGTATGTGTATGCTATATGTGTCCAGATGTCTGACTACATTTGCGTCTACATTTATAATTTCACCGGTATTGTATAAATTACAACATTCTAATATTCATCAGGAGAAATTAGTAATTGTAATTGGCGTGAAATGTATGTTCGTTGCGTGGCGACCCTGTAGTCCGGGTTGGAGACAGACACACGTACACACTCACACACTCTTGTTCTGGCGGCATGACCAACACACGTTACGACTGCGACACTCTTTGACAGAACGTCACGAGGTGTGCGTCTAAGGATCCGTGAAGTGAAAAAACCAAAGTTTTGTTCTTTGATGGGCAAAAGGGGACTTAACTTTACGTAGCCATAATTATATTTTACATTCATTTTAATTCTTTCATATTTACAATTAATTTCTATTATTCCTTTTATTCAATTCCATATTTCATAGTTTATTTCATAGTTTTTGTTTATTGGTAGTGCGTAAGATTAAAGTGTGTGTGTGTTCTCACCACCGCAGGTTTAGGAGATGCAGAGAAACAATTGGTGTTAAATTTCTAATACGAAGGATACAGAAAATTTATATCATTGTTTTGGTGAGTTGATTCTATTCTATCCATCTTCTTCTCATTTTCTACATACATGTATTTCTACGAATTCGGCAATAGTAACCTCCAGTAGTCATCTGACTGTGGTACATTACCCTCACTGGAGGCGATCTTAAATCGAAAATTGTATCTTTAAACGGAAAGATTAGAATATAAATTTTATGTTTGAATATTAATTTGAGTAACTTTGATTTCGAATATTCCAATATTTAGCTTCCTGCAATTCAGTTAAATTAAGTAGTATAAAAGGAAAGGATCCCAGTAAAAGGGCCCATATAGGACTAGTAAGTTCAAGATCCAGAAATTTTAAAATTAACATAATAAAGAAATTATTTCTCTGCTTGCAACGCGACGATCTCTTTATACATATTTGATTGTGAGATCAAGCTTACCGCTCGGCCGCACCTCCGTGCGTAACAATTGGTAAAGCTACATATTTAGGTAATTAAATAATAAATAAATAAATTATCACAATTTTTATGTCATTAAAGAGCACAATGCTCCAATTCGAATTTTCTAGTGCCCTGCTATAATCTACCACACGAATATCACACATACATGTATTACCTACAGAAAGGTATACATTTTGAAATGAAAATGTTTAAGTATTTATACTTGTTTTTACATGAATAAGTCGAAGTCTTATCAGTATTACAGTGTAACGTATAATAATATCACCAAACTCTTAACACTAATACTACCAGCGTTGAATATGTACTAATTTAATCTGTATAATATACAATGCAATATATAATGTAAAATTTTCAATCTATTAAAAGACGACATAAATTCCGATGATGCCACCTTTATGATTTTATAAGAAATCTGCAATCCATCATTTTTACGAGTTTCATAATTTTAGCGTTAACAGGTCGATTGCCATGGTGGTCACTTTTGGTACTACATATTACATTCTACGAAAAGATATTCAACTTGTAAACCGTAATATTTTCGAACTTCTAAATATAATTACTAGTACCACAGTAACACAAATGAGGAGTGTACAAGTTCACAGGTAAATATTCATATTCTTAACAATAAAAGACAGATATATTTCATCGCCATATCGTTTTAACAATAAATAGTTACACAGAGAACTTATTAAGAAACGAAGAGAATGCTCCCCATAAACCATATGTACGAATAATTTTCTGCGATTCGAACAAATCGAAAAAACATTAACGTAACCCGAAGTTTTCAGTTTCCGTGGTAAATTCACTTGTTCGCTTTCTAACAACTTCTATTCAGCTCCACCCACTCATTCAGTACCACCCTCGCCACTAACGGACATTCCGCATTTACGACTGTCGACAAGACGACAAGGTGGCGTAGAAAAGCTAATGGCAAGAAAGCTTCAGTCTCTTGGCTCGAATAACATTGTTCCCTATTGGAAAGCCAACGTCACCACGAAATCTATTGTAGTACTTGGATAATTATAAGGTAAAACGTTCGACGATTGAAATTTCATTTGTACATTTTAAGAAAAATGTAAGTAAATTCTTAACGCCTTACAACTTTATTCTATTTACATTTGGACGTGAAATATAAACAGTACACATACAATATTCTTTTATAATAAACTGCGAGGCATAACCAGAAAACCACCCTAAAATGTTCAATTCTTATGTATTGTGGTTAAAATAAAAACAAACGTTGGTCTATTCTAGTATGCTGTGTCCTACGTCCATTTTGGACATCCCTAGGACGTTCGTAAGACTTAAATTTCGGATGTTCTAGAAACGTCCGTCTCAAAAGTCCTACGGATGTTCTCAAGACTTAAATTCCGGATGTTATAGAAACGTCCGTTCCAAAAGTCCTACGGATGTTCTCAAGACTTAAATTTTGGATGGGTTCGTTTAGTATTTTTGCCAATGTCATTCCGTGCAAGGTGATGGAACCCCATGAACAAGGTGTCAGTCTTTAAAGAATCAATAGAGAAGTGTAACGACACTTGTGGTTTTGTGCGAAAACCTCAAGAAAGTTGAAAAAACATGTTTTTTCTTAAACTGTCTCTAACCAACACCGAATCAGAGTTTTGCTGTGAAAATAGAAATAAACACAATGTACTTGGAGCTCATAATCGCCAGACCTATATTTTCATTATAATTCCTTACAAGAAATTTAACCTTTTATTTATTAACAGGAACTAACTAGATCTAATCTCTACTAAATGCGGAAATCGCAGGAAAGTTAATCTTTTATTTGTTAAACACAAACTAACCTAACCTAATTCCTGCCACCTTGCACAGAATGAAACCTATCCACAATTTTAAACATTTGGGAAACGTTTCTTATACGTCTTTTAAGACATTACCATAGCGTTTTTAAAATCTCTTTAAGCGTTCCCCAAACGTACAGGGATTGTTACTTTTACACATTCGGGAAACGTTCAGAGAATGTTGACACAGGACATCCTCAGGACGTTCCACTTTGTAAATAGAACCTTCCTAGAACATTTAAAGATCTTAACGAGGACCTGACGGGGATATATGGACCTTTTCGGGACATCCTCCGAATGTACAGAACGTCCGGAACGTACGTCCATCGGACGTACATAGTATGTTTTTGTGCTATTTGGGTATTTTCTTAACGATTCCGAACGATTGCAACTTTTTTAATTATGTTTCACATCATTTAGTAAACTAATGTCCCTAACTTCACAAAACAACTCAAATCATTTGGATCAATTTCAAAAAAGGTGTTTCGTTTTAAAGGCTGCACGAATACTTTTGTCCGGTACTGTACGTGTGTAGCAACATACAGGGTGTAACAAAAATGTCCTCTGACCAGGAAATGGGGCACTCGGGGGATAAATGGGAACAACTTTTTCCTTAGCAACAATGTAATCTGATGCTTCGTTACCGAGATATTAACGAAAAACCCCGACCAATCAGAGCGCGAGTTTGCCAGCCGAGCTCCCACGCTAACCGTGGCTACGCACTGCGCTTGTACTACGAAGCACCGAACAAGTAGGTCAGCATCCATCACAGGCAACTACGTATAATAGCAAATAAAAAAGACGTAACAAATAAAATCATACTTTTTATCATCTGTCGTTTGTTATTTAAAGACATTACTGAATTATGTTTAAAATTATAATTATGTGTAAACATCGTGTGCATCGGCTTGAAAATGTCCGAAATAAAGAGGACCACCAACGTATCCATTGTTTCGACTTGGAAAGTACAATGTACATTGTTTTCCTCGCGGAGCAGGGAAAAAATTTCACCGACACGTGTCAGTTGACGCTGCTTGGCCCTGTCCGACCACCTTTGTAGAGGCTGGAACGGACTTTTCGGTTATTTCTGGCTCAATTTCTTCGGCCTCGTAGCAACCGGGAACTCACAACAGAATTGACAATCGCCAATTTTATTACAACTTTGTGAAATTGTAGTTCTCATGAAAATATTTCATACGTATTTTTGTTCAGTATTCCGTCAAATATCTCGGAAATTATTACTCGGAATTACTCAAAACAGACACAATATTTCAAATTGTATGGTTTTTATATTTTTAATAATTTCTGTAATTGTGCATTCGTCTTTTTACATTACACACAATTTTCCTACATTTATGCTTCATTCAGTAATCTCTTTAAATAACAAACGACAGATGATAAAAAGTATGATTTTATTCGTCACGTCTTTTTTATTTGCTATTATACGCAGTTTCCTGCGATGGATGCTGACCTACTTGTTCGGAGCTTCGTAGTACAAGCGCAGCGGGTAGCCACCGCTAGCGCGGGAACTCGGCTGGCAAACTCGCGCTCTGATTGGTCGGGGTTTTTCGTTAATATCTCGGTAACGAAGCCTCAGATTACATTGTTGCTAAGGAAAAAGTTGTTCCAATTCACCCCCCGAGTGCCCCATTTCCGGGTCGGAGGACATTTTTGTTACACCCTGTATACTGAAATGAACGGATTTTACTGAGTTGTATAATAAAATCTACATTGCCTATGCGGGGGAAAACTTTCTGTTTCGTTTACCCTGGGATTTTCCTGGATATTTCTCGCCCACGCGATATTTTTCTCGCGGTGACCTAGAAGGAAAACAACGTTGATTAGAATTAGGGCTCAGGATCAAGGAAGGTATTAATATTGACAAGATAACAGATATTTTCTCTAGGACAAGATGACAGATACATTTCGCTGAGAAACAAAAAAATTACACTCAATTTTATCGAGTACGTAACATATATAAAAATGTAACGATCAGACTGTAGCTGTTTATGTAAATATCGGTCATTACAGACAATAGGAGCAAACAGAAAGTTGTTTACTATGTGGAAGGTCCTATTGTGTTGCAAATGAAATTAAAATTGCGTTAGACTTTATTAAACTTATTGGCGTATTACCGTCATGTTATCGGTGCAGCGTGGACAACGCGTATTCGCAATCGGAAATCCTCGGATACCTTCGGCGACACGTGACAAAGTCGGGGTACGATCGGGCGTCCTGCGCGTGCGACACATCAGGCGACACATGATCATGACCGCCTTTAAGCGCAGTGGAAGCGTTATATTCTAAGCGGATGTATTGTAACTGCGCGTACCGACTTTGCATTAATGTCCGCCAGTGCGTTGCAATTTTATAACCACGATTCTACAAAACTGTTTAGTGTACTGAATTTTAACAAATGTATTCGATCCATAGTCTTGTAATGACGATTCATTACCATGCAATATATGATGAATTAACCTGTCAATAAAGGATTTACTTAGAGACATAAGAAATGCTTCCTTGTACTTCATTATTTGTAAATTAACTGTTTACATCTTTTACCGAATGTTAAAAACTTTGTTATGTGTAAATTAACTGTTCAAAACTTTGAATGTATCTTTTTACTAGCGAACATGGATCTGTATTTAATTTGGTTGAATATTTGACACTTGAAAATTACGTGAACCTCGCTGTTGAGGCCACGTTCTTGGGTACATGGCGTGGTAAAAAACGGGACAATAGTGCTTTCTTGGGAAAGTCGCTAAGGAGCGTGAGTCCGGTCCTCTCTTACGAGTTTTAGGGTACGACTGGAAATTCTCAGTCGAGGACAATTGGGGTGTCTCAGCCGTACCGTTTTTAACGGCAATCAACGCGTCGTGGGTTCGAGCGATGGCAAATTTATGGGCCTTCGAGGGCGGTTTCTTAGGAAAGCGATGTTGATGCAGCAGTTTTTTGCCTACTTGCATCGTGCGACTTGCGCGAAGATGCGTTGTACGGTAGGTAAACCGCCCTGGATAGCCATTGGCCCTGGCATATTCCCACCTACTATCCTGGAATGGAGAATGTGCGGCTGGAGGGGTCGTTCGCGGTCTCCTAGGTTTTGGTTTGTAAGAAGATCAGCAGAAAGAAAAGAAAAGTCATCGAGAAAACATAAAAGGTCAAAGAGTGTGCGGGAGAGTAACCGAGCAGCTTGTTCACTGTATATAGAAATTGTCGTTTGTCAGTTGGTTTATTAAATAAGTGTTATTAGTTTGTTAGCAAATAAAGTTGTTAGTTATTTGCCATATATTAAACTCCACGAACTTTGTGGAAGATTTAACACTCGCAAATCTTCAAAGTTGAATTTCGATTTATTCTTTCACGCATTAGATAGTCAAAAAGTTTACACGATTTGTATAATTTTGACAGTGATATTATATAAAAGTAATTTGTATTAGCTGAAGCAATAATTAAATGCTGAAATACCTTTACTTCAAAGAATTTTTTAGAATTTAGCAAGACTAAAAACAAGTGGTCTTAGAATCTAGTGTTAAGTGTATACTTTTGAAGAGCATTCTGTCCCTCCACGAATTTTATTGAAATGCAAAATCGAAAGTTAAATTCGAAATACTGAAATTCAAGTTGCTATTTCGAATTTCAATTTCTGAGATAAAAATTCTATTACTAAATTTAAACTATTAAAATATAATCCTGAACACTGAAATACAAGTCTAACAAGAATTTAAAAACAATATTGGACAACAGAAAGTAGAGTTACGAAGTTACATTTTCGCTATAGAAGCAACATGATTAAATTTCAATTGAAGTTACTTAAATAATAATCTGTCACGGATGAAACTATTAAAAGTTAATCGTTAACGCTAAAATTAACGCGTACAAAACAGAATTGTGACATGTTTGGAAACTGGGAATGGAATTATAATACCGAATTAAAACTGTTTGAGCAATATAGTGCCTTTTCCTATCAACTACAAGAACAATTTTTGTAAAATCTGTCATATTAAAACTGCAAATCTGTTACACGAACGTAGTAGAATCAAGTTCGTTGAGATTGTAATCGACAGTGAGGGCCCATTTGTAGATTTACATGCGCCGACACGGTTTTAATAGCGCGGTTATTTAGAGCGGCACGGCCTTTTATTTTGTGATGCGAGAGAATCACCCTGTATATACTTTATTAACGAAAATATTATAAATTATTATAAATATTACTACTTACTTCCATTGTATTAAGTTGGCATCGACGCATATCCCGACCCGACAAGAATTTTATGTAATTGTAGAAAAACTAAGTACTTTTATAAACCTAACTAAACTGTGGACGGTGCTTTTTTTTTTTTCGTACATTTACCTTTAAAACGAAGCTTCAGGTAACTGGGTAATTTAATTACCAAAGGAACAGTAAGGAGAGACGATGTCTGCTGCGCCTTTTTGCCGATTCTCTACCTGACTATTCCTTCAGTAATAAAATTGACCAACGACTTGAAGTTTTGTGTTAACAAGTAAATGCATGAAAATGTGCATTCGAACAAAGTTATGTACACGTAGATATAGTAACAATGTCATAAAGCAAGTGATAAATGAGTATGTGGCTGTCATATATGACCATACATATAATCTCTCAACATTTTCTCAATAATATGATTACAATATATAACAATGAAAACCTTTATGTATAAATATATATTATGTTTATACTATTTTCTTAATGCATATTCAGGGAAACAAGAAACATATTCTTACTATTTGATACATAAACATTCTATATAGATGTCATTCATCCATTCAGCGGTTTATTTTTCACTACGGATGGTTTAATGCAAGAAAAGTAGAATAGCTCCTTCCAATTCCGTCAACGTTGCGCGCCGAGCGTTCTCATGCGCGCGATAGCCGTGTTTCCCCGTCTTCACGAACATTTGCAAATGCGCGCCGGGTCGTTAAAATCGACCCTTCTTGAGGGTCTTGAGTGGAAATTCTGTTGCATGTTGCTTAAGCGTGGACGGGATTTTGGTCGCGCGCCGTGTTGCGCGTGTTCGTGCTCGCTGTTGCACATATTTGGACCTGCCTTAATGTGAAACACCATGTTAATTGAGAAATCTACGAAATTGTATAAGATCACAACATAGCACACTCTACAAAATTCAAAGTCCCCAGAATGCGAACAAGATGTTCGACATCGAACATGAACCCAGCGAGTGGCATCTTGATTGGTATTCGTCGGAACTCTAGACAGTCTATTATTCTTCGGGGAAGAGCACACCCGATGTCCTTTCGCTCGCGATTTATTTTATTTCATTCGATGTCACTTTCCGATCCTAGGAGTGGTTGTTTTTTTCTGTCCGGTCGCCTCTCAATTCCTCTTTCAACACGCGAGTTCTAACGTTCTCAATAGAACGTCGAAACGTGTCGCCTGCAAAAAAAGGCAATTTCGAGTTATTGGAATCCGTGGAAATTATTGATTTCGAGGAAGAATCGTGTACGGTGCGCTGAAGTGAACACGAATCGGTTGTAAAGACAGAAACAAATACTTGGAATCCCTTTTCTCGGGACTGTTACTGTTAAAATTTGTTTTATGTATTGTCTTTGAAATATTTCCCATCTAACCTGCAAGTTTTATGCAGCTATGGTATTCGGAGGACTCGAAATTAAATGAAACACCAAAATTAATGATGTTTAATAATATTTTCAATTTATGGTCACTTCAATAAAATTATAATCTCTATTTAATTTCCACTTTTTGCAAATTAATTTTTAAGAACGTAAGTTTGTATAAACGTTCGCAATCTAGTTATTCGATTTCAGAATTCTTTATTTCAACGAGATTGAATTGTTTCTATTTTAAACTTAGTGTAACTCTTTTGATATTACCAAAGAAATATTAGAGTAGGAATATTTCAATTCAATCCTTATATAATAATTTCTGGAATTTTAAAGCTACTTCGGTTACATTATGCAGGACATAATAATGATATTATTATTAGTGTATAAGGAACCATATATCTTAAATAAACGTAACTTTAAACGAATACTGCTGGAAAAATACGTTCTCACGTAAAATATGACGAAGTAAAAGAATTCAGAAAACGGTCAAGTAATAAGAATATAATCAAAACTAAATAGTAATATACAATATCAAGTACTCAAAGCACGTAACGCTGTTTTTCTAAATTGCAGCGAATAATTAAAAAATAAACGTTTGTCACTTGTACAAATGATGTTCAGTGTACTCGTATTTTTCATACTGTATGTTGTGAATGCAACTATAAACCTTACAACTAGTGCAGAATTGTTTTTGATGATTTCGAAATCGTGACCAACTTGTTTAACACTAACCGTACCGACCGCCGGTCAAATGACCAGTTTTAAATACGGTACAAATAGGTATATAAAAGTCTCGCTACGGTTAATGTTAACTACGTGCTTCACGTTTATCACAGAAACCATTAAAATAGTTCTAACAAAACAAATTCGCAATTCACAGACTCGAACAGAAGGCATGGAACGAGAATGATCGTTTTTTAAACTCCCGTGTTTACTATTTCGACTTTCATAAAATAGATTTCCAAGAGTTGCGGGACTTTTCGGCGGAAATTAACAGTCCCAGCAACTTCGACTGTCAAGCATCTATATTTCGTCGAAGTCGTTCCCACGTCACAGCCGAAGTCGTCGAAACGGCGCAGCGCAGCGCGTAAAGAACCAGTTTCACATAGAAATGCAAAAGGTCACGAACGCCAAAATTTTGTTTTCCCTTCGCGTGGTATTGTTAGCGAGAGCGCAGTGACGGGTAAAGATCAAATTGGGAGAATATACTTAATATAGTATTTAATATTTGCATCACAAGTTTACAAACAGTTTGAACCCCATAAGGGCACAAAGAAGAGTAAGAAGAATATCGATAATCCATAACATATGGAGTGGGGGCATGTATTGCCAACTCCTGAATCTTTAAATTCCTAACAGTTATCTCCTCCGAATCCACAGGCGTCAAAGAGATCCGACTTGCGAACGAATTTTTTTTTATCCTCCCGTTCGATCTCTTCGTAGCCTACCAAAATATTCGGTGAATTCAAATTTTCCCGCGGAGACGTGTGCTGTGTTTTTTTGTCCCCGTTACGACAACGCAGACGGCATAAAGATTGACGCATACTCAAGAGCACAGAACATCAATGACAATCAACCCAGCATTGATATGCACTTCTGTACATAAGTATTTACCCATCCATTTTAGTCACTGTATGAAAAATATGGGCGTAATTTTTCCGAAATCTGGTTTCTTCACATCACCAATTCGTCGCTCTAGATTTTAAGTGTTCTATCTCTACTATGGTCTGTTTTTCGAAAGAAGAGCCCTCGGGGGTCGCCTTGCCTCGGCGCGTGGCCTGGTGGGGATCCAACACGAGCTGCGTATTTCGTGCGACGTTGTCACGGTCTCAATGCCACTGTGTGTCTCTTTCCATCCTCCGGCACTTCGGCACGAGAGCCTCTCGCTCAGACGCTCGGTAAACCAACTTCCTTCTTTACCCTGCGATTTCCACGTGTAGCGTTTAATAACCTACGTATTAATTTAATCCCCTTTTAATATGTTGCACAATATTTGGGTACAATACATTCTTTCAAAAGAAATAAACTTCTTCTTATTCATGTATTTTAACTCTCGACGTGTGAAAACGTTCAGCGTCTCGTCAACATTCTCCGCCAGTTCGAGACAATGGATGATTGACGGGCGCGTGCCGAACGCAGTCCCCACTACTTGAGATTATAGGTAGATCCTTCTAGAGATTTGTAATACGTGCGATGAAGACAGACGACCGTAGACGAGAACGCACGTCGATGGTCGAACGTCATTAGCCAAGACGCGAAGAGTGAGAGAGACACAAGTGCCATAGATGTCTCGCGATTGCGACAACACCGCGAAAAGTCTGGCCTACCTCCCAGGGCTCTTTTTTCGAAAAACAGACCTTAGTTACTAAATTGAGAAAACCGAGTTTAAAGTTGACGAAGTTTAATAAATATTATAGAAACAGGAAAGTAGTGAAATAATCAAACACACTATAATATCATCTACTGTATAGCTATGTATTACAATATTTAACAAAATTTTATCTTTTTATGAACATAAATATTTAGTTGTTGTTAGTATCTGGAGATACAACCATTAAGAAAAAGATTCTTTCAAAATTTCGGAGTTAGGACTTGAAACAATTTGTTCTTTTATAGATTAAATTTGCTTTAGATTGTGATGAAATTCTCTTCTTTAGACTAATGAGACGCACGTAGATTCATTAACTAAATTTTTTTGACAAATAGAGTTAGAACAGTTAAGAACTCGGGCGACGAAGTGTACCGACCGTAACAGTTCGCCACATGGTTCGTCCGCCATTTTCGGCACTACCATTGGAAATATTCAGTTTTTTCTGAATTGCATAGGTTGCTTAGGAAAAATAATAATTTGACTTCGTTAGGTTCGAATTTCTTCTTATTACATTTAGAAGTAATCTATGTCTATTTGTTTTATCAAACCATAAAATAACAACTAAATTATAAACATCCAGTTTCATAATTCTTAAGGGTACATTCCGGTCAACATTTTTGAAAAAAAAATCGATTCTTTTTTTTATATATTTTCATCATATGCATCTCAAGAATGCTATGTTAAAGTTTCAGTCAAGAATTCGCAAAAGTATAGATTCTACAAGCATATATTTACAACATGGCCATTTGATCCTCACTTATAGCATAAAGTGACTAAACAAAAATATTCGCATAAGCCTCCATTAGATCCAGAAACACAAGAAATTATAAAACCAGTGTACAAAAGCTTGACTTCTAGAGAACTTTTAACATTCGTGTAGGAACAAATATTCAGAACAATAAGGAAGCATTCAATAAGTGTACATGGTAGCTCGCTCCGCAACTCCGAAACACATGTTTTGTGGAAGAAACGTTCTTGCAATTTCGGCCTGGGTTTCGGTATGCGTGTTTAACGAGGGATGCGAACCTTTACTAACAATTATGAACTTATTGAGTATTAATATCGATCGCCACGCTACAAATTTTGCCGTTATGAGAGACCTAGGACGCATCGCGGAAGCCAACCGTCGTAGTACGAGCGCGTCAAAAAAAGATAAAATAGCTCGAGAAAAAGAAAAAAGCGAGTTGGAAGTGGAATATGCAGTCACGGAAGGGTTGCTGTATGGTGTAGTAATAGCTGATTAAAGGTGAAAACCTTTAACATTGATCTATGTACGTATGATTAACTCAAGAATGAAACAAAAACTCTAAATGTGTTTTTCTCGGAACGCGATTTTTTTCCACGGGCGCCACGATAAAAAGTTTAATTATTGGCTGATTTTAAAAGTTCTTGCGACATTTTGTTCACAATTCACGTCGCTATCGCGTTACCTACGAAGATTAACTTTCGATCACTCGAAAGGTCGCCGGATTGTTTTATTGGATTGAGGATAGGTAAGGCGATAGCCATTAACATGTATTTTAAGAATATTCTTATTTTTTTGACTTAAGATGATCCTATCATGAGGTCTGATTGCGCCCGTCAAGACTTCCAATTTGTATAGTAGTATAATGAGTGCTATATATTTTATGGAAACATTGTTGAAATTTAAACAATCACATTTTTTTGTATTCTCCAAATATGTAGCAACAAGGATCAAACCGGTTTTTTTACCACATGTTGTTCCATTGTCTTTTTATAAATTCATGAAAATCACGTACTTTATGAGCGTTTTAATATTTTTTTCATCTATTTAATTTAATTAATGAATATATTATATTGTAAAACACATTTTGCAAAACCTGAGAATATTTCTGAAGAGACATATGTAAAGGCATCATAGCGTTAAAGAAACGAATATGTGATTGGTTCGAAATAGACTTACAAAGAAACATATGGAACTCACACACGCCAAAAAGGAGGTAATAACAATCCCTAAAGTCAAGGGATGAGAATACACTGGGCGCCAAAATTAAAGCATCACTAAAATTTGCCGAAAATATTGGTCATATTCAGATGCCTATATCTTTGCGAAAAATAGCTATAAAAAATATTGTGACAGAGCATTTTGTAGCCCGAAGTTTCTGGTTTTTGAATCGGGAAATCAAAAATTAATTTTATGTAGTTTGTTCCTTTTTTTTAAAGATGAAGCGCAGTAAGCGACTGTTAAAAAATGTTGGTCAAGTTTGAGAGGATGCATGGGCCAAATGAAATTGTTTCTGGTAATTCCAATGGAACACTTTTAAAAAGCAAACATCTCTCTTTAATTTCGTTTTTTTAATTTTGTTGTACAGTTTTTGTTGGCCGAGTTATTCGTCATCATATGAGAAAAGGTACTTTCCACTTTGAGCGCCTGTAACTTGCGAACGCATGATCGTATAGAAAATTCCAGAAGTGACTTGGAAAGCTGAGAGATTCCTCTTTAAAGACCTTTAGTTGCCAATTTGTTGAAATTTTTGTTCGTCTTCTACAGTCCATTTCAAAATAACGTAAAATATTGCATAATTACCATTTTTCACAAAACACGATGCCATTTTAACAAAAATTGTGGAATCTTCCAGGTGTCTACGTTTTTTTTAAGTTAAAAGTACACGTAACCCCTGTACCAAAGGCCGCATTGATCAGATTTTTTTTACCCTGTGCCCTCGATAGTGAAACTTGCGATACAGTCTGAAAAATTGGTGAATGACTCTTTTGCGGCACGTTTCCTCTTTAAAACGATTTCGCAGCGTTTGAACTGTTGTGGTCTGTGTCTTCTTAGTTTCACTTTATTTTAGAAGAAAGTAGAGATGTCAGAAATTTAGCAAACACATTTTTATACAATCTCTTCGCAATGACAAAAAGTGAACAATGCGAAGTGACGAGAGGGTGCAGATGGTGTGCATATCCTACCCTTTCTTAGTTATTGCGATAGATACACTCTTCTTTTTTTTTACTGAACTTAATTTGGTTTTTTTTACCGAACTTCTTCCTTTCCATTGCATCTCCTCGCTGTGTAATGAGATGAGTACCTTGGCATCTGCCAGCGAGACGTTGGCTTGTAACGTTAGTACTGCGCACTGTCTGTAGGTGGCCGCGGCGCCGCGACGATTCTCACAGTTGAGGCTTGCGAGCCCCAACTTGATAAGACGAACCGCGAGTGTGGGTGGGTACTCATTAGAACTGGTCTTGCAGTAATTGCATCACGGATTTTTTTTCTTCTTTTTAGCAATTCCATTAAATCCTTCAGTTTCCTCCTCTATTTATTCCTATCGAAATTTTTTTCTTAGCAAATTTTTCACATCTTTTCTCTTTCTTTAAGCACTTTATTATGCCTAGACGTCATCTCTCTGATTACGAAATTGGTCGACTGGTAACACTTTTGCAGGAAGGTTGCAGCCAACGACAGGTTGCTAATGTTCTTGGTGTAAACCAGTCAGTTGTGAGCCGTGTCTATGCTCGATTTAGAGAGACTGGGGAGTATGTCCGTAGATCGGGGCAAGGACGCAGACGCGCGACCAGTTCTCGAGACGACAGAGCAATTACGCGACGTGCTCTTCGGGAACCCTTTGTTATCGCACGCACTATTGCGGAACAAATTTCGAACCGCAGGCAAAACCCGCCACGCACGATCTCTAACAACACCGTGAGGCGTCGATTGAGGGAGGCTGGCTTACGTTCGAGGCGCCCGGTACGAGTCCCGTTGCTAACTGCTAGACATCGATGGCAGCGTTTAGCTTATGCTCGTCGTTACATACGCTGGTCTCAGCGTCAATGGACAAATGTTCTTTTTACAGACGAGTCCCGATTCTGCCTACGAGGGAGCGACCGACGGGAACATGTTTGGCGTCGTTGTGGCGAACGTTACGATGCCAATCATACAAGGCCGATCACCGCGTTCCATGGGGGATCCGTTATGGTTTGGGCCGGAGTATCGCGGTATTCACGTACACCGCTAGTTATTCTTTCACGTGGTGGTTTGACCGCCATGCGGTACGTGGACGAGATTTTGCGCCCCGTTGTGCTCCCTCTGCGTCAGCGTATGGGCAACCGCTTTCTGCTTATGCAGGACAATGCAAGGCCCCATGTTGCACGCTATACGCAACAATTTCTTCAAGAAAATCAAATACCAGTTCTTGACCATCCACCAGTGAGCCCAGATTTAAATCCCATTGAACATGTTTGGGATATTCTTGGGCGTCGGTTGCGACAGCAATACCCAGACTTGGCGAATTTAGGGCAATTAGCGCACGCCCTCCGCCAAATTTGGCGAAGAATACCACAGTCAATCATACGGAGGTGCATTAATATGCGCAAACGATTAAAAGAAGTAATCAACCGGAGAGGCGGTAATACCCATTATTAAACACAACATACGCATACATGCACGCACGCACGCATCGGAGAGTGAGTTTGGAGTCAAAAAATACTGTGGGAGTGACGAACCACAGGGTCTCATCTCTCCATGCTTGTACATACGCAGTGAAGCGTAAATCCGACAGTGAAACCTCCTCGTGGTACGCCTTAGGTAATGCTAATGCCGGCAGTATTGTGCACCTTTTGTCATTGCGAAGAGATTGTTTAAAAATGTGTTTGCTAAATTTCTGACATCTCTACTTTCTTCTGAAATAAAGTGAAACTAAGAAGACACAGACCACAACAGTTCAAACGCTGCGAAATCGTTTTAAAGAGGAAACGTGCCGCAAAAGAGTCATTCACCAATTTTTCAGACTGTATCGCAAGTTTCACTATCGAGGGCACAGGGTAAAAAACATCTGATCAATGCGGCCTTTGGTACAGGGGTTACGTGTACTTTTATCTTAAAAAAAATGTAGACACCTGAAAGATTCCACAATTTTTGTTAAAATGGCATCGTGTTTTGTGAAAAATGGTAATTATGCAATATTTTACGTTATTTTGAAATGGACTGTAGACGACGAACAAAAATTTCAACAAATTGGCAACTAAAGGTCTTTAAAGAGAAATCTCTCAGCTTTCCAAATCACTTCTGGAATTTTCTATACGATCATGCGTTCGCAAGTTACAGGCGCTCAAAGTGGAAAGTACCTTTTCTCATATGATGACGAATAACTCGGCCAATAAAAACTGTACAACAAAACTAAAGAAACGAAATTAAAGAGAGATGTTTGCTTTTTAAAAGTGTTCCATTGGAATTACCAGAAACAATTTCATTTGGCCCATGCATCCTCTCAAACTTGACCAACATTTTTTAACATTCGCTTACTACGCTTTATCTTTAAAAAAAAAAGGAACAGACTACATAAAAATAATTTTTGAATTCCCGATTCAAAAACTAGAAACTTCGGGCTACAAAATGCTCTGTCACAATATTTTTTATAGCTATTTTTCGCGAAGATATAGGCATCTGAAAATGACCAATATTTTCGGAAAATTTTAGTGATGCTTTAATTTTGGCGCCCAGTGTATATTTTATGGAATATCTCGGTAATTAGAGGGAGTAGGAAAAGTTTTTTGCTGTAAAATTGTGTATTTTTGAATGGGGAATTTAGCCAGATGAGAAAATTTAAGACAAAATTATTTGGTGAAATAATATATTACGAATTCGAATTTTTGTTTAATTTCACTTTATCAAACAAATTCATATAATAGAGATCGTTAACGAAAGGAAAAATAACAGATTGTCTTCTGAGTTACTGAATATATTTTAGCACTTGACTGGTGAAGTGATATGTTTGATGAATGTTTCCGATTTCATGTTGTTGTTGCCATTTCGTGTTTACATCGGTTCTGTGCGTTTCTCGTGTCGATACGTTACCCATATGTGACGTATACACACGTAGTGATAACTGAACGAAGTCGTACGTATGTCCTGCTGTTAAATGGACGACAACTTAACACAGCAACGAAATAATTCGAGGAACAAGCAGAAGTCGCAGCAGGACAATGTAGACATTACCGGAAGCTTCCAGCTGTACGATCGTAATTATGTGAAGTTCCGAGTCCCGTACGAAACGTTGGGGAGCCTGGCCGCGAGACAAATGAAGTTGAGTCTGTCCCAGACTGAAAGATAGATAGAAAGTTGTAGAGTGAGGATCAACAATAAGGATCTTTACAGCGGTTTGATATCTGCTTTTATTGACAGTTCGATAACTTGTGCACGATTGAGATAAGTGCAGTTAACTGCTGATAATACGAAAGTTTTTGAATGAGTTACAGCAAATTCTGCCGGGGAATCATAAGAAAGTTTAGGGGGGCAACTTGCTAACAAAACGAAGTTTAATTTAATGAAAAAGAAGTAGACGTTGCGATGGTAGTCAATTTATCGCTGTAATATTGATTATATGCCATTAGGATGAAACTAATAGTCCATTTAAAATAATAAAGACGTAGTAATAGTGGGGTAGTAGCAATTACTATTGTTATTAATATATTTATCATTTCTCAGGAACATTAGAATCAATGTAAAACATTCTTTGAAGTTACATACAGTCTGTTCTCGATTATCGTCCCGAACTCAGATCCGCGCCGGGACAATAATCTTATAGGGAGAAATGCTTCAGACCCTTGTAAATTGTTTTTTTGCCTTAAATCTGAACATCGGCAAGAAAAGAGGAGGGACAAAAAAGTATGCGCTTGACAAGTGTTACGTCATAGGACAGGAGTAACCTTGTTGGGAATCGTTGCAGGGAAAATGAAGATTCTTTATGTATATACAGGGTGAGGCACTTAAAACCGGCCACCTGAATAACTTGGCTGCTATTGGTGATAGGAAAAAATGCATCAGGCCAAAATTATTTGGTATCAAGGGGCTGATCATCCGATGTTACTAGTTTTTTGATAGGTGGAGGCGCCAAGGAGATATGAAGAACATCTCTGTTTTTTTAAATGGAATGGTATGTTTTTTTACTTACATTCTCATAGAGTATTTCAGGACGACTACTATGACCTATTGGAAAGGTCATTCGTGGTCTGGGTTAAGCCAATTGTGATGGAAAATAATTTACTTTGAGGAAATGATCAAGCACCGTTGATTTATTAATCTAACAGTAATACACGACTAATACAAGTGTTCAAAATGGTGACCTTGAACATTGGTGCATGCTCTGAAGCGTTGCCTGACGGATAATACGGCACATTGAATTTCAGTTGTGTTTTTCATTTGTGCGACACAAGCTCTTTCATATCTTCTTTGGTTGTTAGTATTTCATTATACACTTGCTGCTTTAATTTTCCCCACAAATAGAAGTCCAGAGGTGTTAAATCTGGAGAACATGCGGGCCATTTATGATTTCCTGCACAACCAATCCAACGATCTCCGAATGTCACATTGAGGAATTGAGTAATTATCCGTGCAGAATGAGCAGGGCATCCATCTTGTTGGAACCACATAGTTTGCCGTGTGTGAAGCGGAATATTTTCCAGCAAGTGTTTAATGTGCCATCGATAAAATAAGGACCAATTATTTCACCGTTAAGAAGTCCGCACCAAACGTTTACAGACCAAGGTCTTTGTTTATCCACTTCACGCAGCCACCGTGGATTTTCTATTGACCAATAATGCATCTTATGACAATTGACTTGGCCTCAGTTTGCAAATGTGGCTTCGTCCGTAAACAAAACTTTAGTCAAAAACAGCTCATCACTCTATGATTTCTGCAGACATGTAATTCTTGGTGAAGTGAAACATGAAAAGCGTGGCATTTATTTAAATGTAATATTCGCAAAACACTTCGGTGACTGATGCCACTTTCACGTGCTATTTGCCTTGTGCTAGCATGGGGAGTTTGTGTTACAGCTGCTAAAATGTCCACTGTATTTCGATCATCAGTTGCTGCTTTGCATCTTCTTCGTATTCTGTTATCTACACGTCCAGTTTCTTGAAAACTTTTAATAACATTCGTAAATGCAGATCATGAAGGTATGACACGCTCGGGAAACCGTTAATTTGGCGATATTCTCCGTAAACAAAAACCATATCTATTTTCTTCGCTATTGAATAACGCATTTCGGAAACTTGAGATACATTTTGCTCGGCAGAGATTCTCATAAACGACTAATCATCGTATGTACAGATGAAGCGTACAGCGTGATTGAAACTTTATTTCCATTCAACGACCCATAATAAGAGAATATCAGACAGAGATGAATTAATAATATCAACAACGAAAGACGGCAAGGAAATGTTCAACCATTTCCTCAAAGTAAATTATTTTCCATCACAATTGGCTTAACCCAGACCACGAATGACCTTTCCAATAGGTCATTGTATTCGTCTTGAAATACTCTAGGCGAATGTAAGTAAAAAAAAATACCGTTCCATTTAAAAAAACAGAGATGACCTTCATATCTCCTTGACGCGTCCACCTATCAAAAAACTAGTAACATCGGATGATCAGCCCCTCGATACCAAATAATTTTGGCCTGATGCATTTTTTCCTAACCTATAATTTGATTAATACTAATCTTAAGCTAAGTTTACAATATCTAAATTTTAGCTAAGTCTATCTATCTATGCATGTAACGAGGGGTGAGAGAGGCGGTAGTGATAGGGGAATTTGCGAAAATTGCTTAATGCAATTCGTAATTTAATGCAATTCGTAATTTAATGCAAAAGTCATGTAATCTGTTGTATAAGAAAGAATAGAAAATCTGGTAAAAACAAGATGATACCCTGAATCTTTATTTAATTAATTAAATCAATGTGTGAACTTTTGTGAGATGGGGTTGTGGTTGGAGGGTGTGGTGTGGGGGTTGGGGAG
>NW_015374019.1:113539-177885 GCF_001272555.1 Dufourea novaeangliae | reverse complement strand
TGAACAAGGAACTTCTGCATCTTTTCCACACACCTGAGGTATATTTTCAAAAGAGATTTAAAGTAGCACTGGAACGTCCTTTTTTAGATCAATTCTTTGACTGTTTTCGTAAACTGATACCTGAACAAACGGAGATCCACCTTAAAATGTCAATTTTTATGTTCGCCCACTGTCGCCTATTCGATCTACCAATATTTTCCCGTCATCGATCCTCCGTCTCATTGGACTTTTCATAGAGCAACATATCGCGCGGAAATCCAGTCGAATCGGGACAGAAGTGGCCCCGGCTGATCGGACACGTGGTAGAAATCGCTCTCGTCACGGACGTTCAACCGTACATGCCTGCAAGATCGACGTTTCCGTCTGTTGCGATTATTTTTTCGAGAAACAACTATTCTGCGCTCGAAAATGTGCTGTCGATCAAACTTTTTTTTAACGTTCTGACTGAGGTGTTTCATTACACGGAATGTCATAAAGTAGCACTATAGATAATGTAAAATATTTTGTAAATATTATGTAATGACTGATGTAACTCACAATTTCTTTCGTCATTGCTAATAAAACTGTATTTTATACAGAAGGTAATGGAGGAGGAATGGCAGCTCGAGAGAATTCCATTAGAAAATTTTTAGTTGTATACGAAATATATGAATTAGGATATATCATTAAATGAACAACTGTATATTAAATTTTTCATAGAACATAAATCTGAAGACATTGCAACAACAATACGTGTTTTACGTTTTTCTTAACGAATATAGCAAGACAGTTTATAGTAAGATCTTGTAATATATTCATAGAAATCACATTTGTCATTCACGAAATATTTCGTTCACAAATGTTAAATGCCTTTAGTACTTCGAGTTCTTAAGCTTTAAATATGTGATGAATTCTTGTTTTGCGACTCCGATATTTTCTACAGCCTCAACTCTGATCAGTGCAATGCATTGAAAAGTACTTTCTTTATATTAAACTAGCTCTAACCAACTCTGATCAGTATAATGTTTTGAAAATAAACAATTAAACCTCTTCTTTTACTGTTTACAGATTATGTTCTTTCACTTAATCTGCATTTCTAGTGACGTTTTGGTTAGGTATCGGTTCTAAGTGTTCGGTCAATTATCGTAATTTCTCGTATGTTTTATTGGACTCGAGCAAGAGTCCTCCTTCAACCTCCAGCCTCAGCGCTGAGCGATCCCAGTGATTTCATATCGGAATTTGCGGCTAGCAGCCCGTTTCTATACAACAATGTTTTGCACCGACAAACTCCAAATTATTCATTTCTGTCGCTTTCGTATTACATATGTAACATCGCATTGATGAATTGGTTTGGGATACTATATTACAGATTTTCCCGTCCACCATAGTCATTAAAAGTTTGTGTTTCACTTCTGTGGAATCAGACACAGTTGGCAATAAGAAGGAGACTTCTGATTCTCCCTCACTGATGGTATTTTGGGTTGATCCACTTGTCTCTTTTGCAAATTTAAATCCCATTAAAATTTCCCACAGTACTTCGTCGTTTTCAACATCGTATAATTTGATTGGAACCATCGTGGACATGAAAATGTTCGAATCATCGTATTCGGCATATTTATTAAATTTCTGTTTATAAATACTTTGTCCTGATGCTCCATCACAGCCCCACGTACTAATCAAAATCAAATTTCAGTGTGGTCAAGAAGAGATTGTAATCGAACTTTTGCTCCTTGTTCTGTGATAAATTATACTATCTTTTTCCGGGTAGCATTCAGCTTTTGCTTTTGGAATATGATAATATGATGAATACAAATTTTGATATTCTTCTAGAGAGATTTCACGCAGCATATTATACCGCAATTTGGATAAATCTAGTGAGGTCATAATACCTAAGGCTTTCTCTTTGGTATACATTTGTTGATTTTATTTTTTCTTCTCACAGAAATTCCTCACTTTTTTCACTTCCCCGGGATTTTTTAACAAGTAATCCAAAATTTTATATACATCTGCATTTCCTTTGCCTTTCATTTTCATTTTTGCCGCAAACATTAGTTCACTCGCCGAATATTTGTCCCTGATTATTTGCGTTCTTCGTGCTTTGGGTCGTTCGGTATAATCGTTGAAGGATTTTTCTGTTTTTCCTCTCGTTATAGTCGACGTCGATCGGAAAGAAACTTCGTTCATGAAAATTTGTGGAAATATAACCTTCTGAGACAGCCATAAATTATTTTTCTCTACGAATTTTTCTTCAACGTACCTACATGCAATCCAGTTTTAATTTACTTTATAACAGAACTTCTGTAGCATTATCATAAGAGCTTTTTTTGCACTAGCTGTGAGCTCGACACTTGCGTTTTATAAAATTCCTCGCATTAACGGTTTATAGTCCTTTATATTAGAATTTGATTGTCTTTGACACTGAAATAAATCACTGAAATAATTCTCACTATATATTCACTGCACTACATTAAGTTATTAACACTTTGCTAAACACACGCGTGCTAAATATAGATAGAGCTGAATAAATAAAATAGACGTTGGTGAGGCTATCACCGTCAACGGCGAGCGCTACAGATCGATGATAACCAATTTCTTTTGGCCCGAATTGAACGTTATGGACGTGGACGACATGTGGTTCCAGCAGGACGGCGGTACGAGCCACATAGCGAACGCCACGATAGACATTCGGCATGAACGATTTCAGGGTATGGTTATCTCTCGCGGAGGTGACGTGAACTGGCCACCAAGATCGTGCGATTTGACCCGGCTACATTTTTTCTTGTGGGGTTTTCTGAAGTCGCAGGTCTATGCCAATAAGCCGCAATCGACCGATGCCCTCAAAGTCAACATAACCCAGGCCATCGCTGAAATTCAGCTGAATCTATGCGGCAAAGTCATTGAAAATTGGATCTCTCGGATTCGTGCCACCGTGTGAAGCTGCGGCGGACATTTGAACGATGTCATATTCCATACATAATGGCATACATGGGCCTTTCAAATAAAAAAAAATTTCGTTAATACCTGACACACAGCTTGTTTTATTCCATTTCAACATCGACCCGCCCTTATTGGAAAACCCTGCATGGGCATGTGTGTTTAAATGTGTGTGTACGCAGCGTGTGCGTATACGTGTATTTGCGCGTTCGCTTATGGGTCTTGGTTAAGGCGTGTGTGGGTGTGTGGGTGGGTGGTTGGATTTGCGCGTAATTTAAAATCTTAATATGGTGTATTTCCATCTCGATTTTGGATAACAGCCTGCAAACACTGTCTCATATTAACGCAGCGACGTATTATGCATTGAGGTTATCTGCGCCAAATTTCTTGTAATGTTGCCGCTAATTCTCGCAGATTTGTGGGACGAGGATTGCATACACGCAGTCGACGACCAAGCATGTCCCAGACATGTTCGATCGGATTTAGATCAGGACTTACAGGCGGATGAGGTAACAGAGCAATGCGGTTGTCTCTAAAAAATCGCTGTGTAAAATGTGACGTGTGACAACGAGCATTGTCTTGCATCAGAATAAAACGGTTCCCAAATCTTGTACGCCCTGGAAGGACGTGTGGTTCCAGTATCTCAAACACATACCGCTGAGATGGTAATTCTGGAGGTGGTACAACGACCAAAGGTGTTCAGGTAAATCTGGATACGCCGGCCTGGGTTAGGCCATTACCAAATCGCCATTGTACGCTGAAACGGGATGGCTACAATTTTGCTGTTACCCTTCTCCACGATAGCGCCAGACGTGTACGCGCCTATTGTTACCGTGCAAACAATACCTCGATTCGTCTGTAAATGAAACATCTGACCATTCCCTCTGCCCCCATTTCATATAACGACGAACATAGGCCAAACGCAACCGTCTGTGATATCTGTTTAGCATAGGAACCCGTACCAGTTGGCGGGAAAAACCCACCTCTCTTATTCAATTTCTGACGGTCTGTGCAGACCGCACAGAAATGCCATGCTGCAACCTTCAATTGACTACATTGACACCCACATCTCTTGCAAAAGCATTACGTTCTTGAAGAACGTGTCTTACGATGCACCTATCACTCCTGTCGGTTGTCTCACGTCTCCGACTCTGATCGCGTCGTTTGTGGCATTGGCTAGTCTGCTGAAATAGAGAATATACTTGACTAATAACAGATTGACGTACACCATCTGACGAGCAACCTATCGTTGACTACAACCAGACTCTAAAAGAGTGATAACACGCATTACTTTCATTTCATTAAGCTGTCTCCGCGGCATATTAAGAGCGTAGTACTCTGGTATTCTTAATTTGGCAACAGCAACTAACGATATCAGAAGTTGAAACCTCAGTTTACCGCGCATGTGCTTACCAGTATACTGTAGGCAACGTCGGTATTACTCGGCTCGCCTTCGGCTGTTTTCGTCACGCACGTCGGCGAGTGAGGATGCAAACAAGAGAGAACGCGCGTAAGCGGAACGACTGTGCAGCAAACTAAGTATGTAGCCTTATTTTATGCGAATCGATAAGTGTAAACATAGTGAACATAGGTAAAAAATTATCGCAGCGGATTCATCTGCCACATAATCGAATTGGCAGATCCTCAGATTTAAAATGACGCCAAGATCATGATGTTGCGGTCTTCCTTTGCTGAGATACAACAATTTAAAGTAAAAATGGAAGTTGTGTAATTTTGAAGCCTATTTTTGAAAGGATCTGATACATCGAAATGTTAGTCAAATTGAAAAAGCAACAAGTGAATCTTCAAGAGGAAAGGCTGTTCTTTCTATTGCTTTTTTGTTAAATGTTCTACGATGACTCCTTCGTTTCCTAGAAACAATTAAAGTCAAAATGATAATTCTTGCTTCAAAGTTGAATAATTTGGCCAAAAAAATCGCTCAACAGTCGACAACACTCATTTTACACTGGAAGGTAGTCGTTTCCAACTGGCATAAATGTATCTTGTCTAAAAAATTTTTTTCATTCCATGTAACATTTCAAAGTAGAACAAGATTTTTAAAAGTTGTCCGAGTGTTCTTTATTTCGCTATAACTTTACATAACAAGGCATCTGAGGGTGGACATTCCACTCTCTCAGACGTTTTGTTGCTTGTATCGATACACCATTTTTGCCGGACTTGTGACCGTTTGAACTTTGCCCCATTTTTCGGGTTCGGAGAGGTGATCCCTTGGTTGTTGTGCGGAGTGTGGTGTGCGAGTACGAAGTGCCCCGGAGTGGACAGGGTTCGTGCGACAAAAGTGTCTGAGGGGCTTCATCAGGGAGGATCGGTTGGGTTGGGACGAGTAGCTCTTCTGTGCCATGTTCGCTTGGAGCACAGCGCCGCACACCACCACGGGTTGGGCTCCCTACGAACTGTTGTTTGGAAGGCAGGCTGAGTTGCCGACATCGCTTGCATTTGGGCCACAGCCCGACTGTGCCTGCGACCGTTGCGCACACAAGCTAGGGCAACTGTTACGCTCGACTGGCGCCATAACAGGGGACGGATGGGGAAGTCACAAATTACAAACTAGACAACGTTGCGAGAGAATAGCTGTGAATAGTGTGCAAAAACCAGGCGACCGAGTGATGTTGCGCGACGATGCTCTAAGGCGAGGACCACCAAGGGGGCTAGCGCCAAATTGGATAAATCTCTGCACAGTGGTCCGGGCGCATCCTGGGGAAAACTATACAATGAGGAAGGGACGTGGGGCTGTGCGCGTTCGTACAAACCGCTTAAAACGATTTGTGGATTGGTATAAAAGTGTGTCTTTGCTCTATCCTGCCTCTTAAATTTTCTAAACTTCCTAAATTACCAAAACTACGCGTTACATTTAGCCCTCATACCTGAACTTCTTCGATCGCTGCGTTATGGCTGCTTTAAGTGTGTTAAATTTTTGAGATCTTATAATCATTCTTAATTTATCTTTTAATCCAGGCCTGTCCAACATGTAACCCGCGGGTCAAAATCAAATCGCGCCCCTACTGGCTCGCTCCTTCAGCCAAGGGGAATGATCCCCTCCATACCCACAAGAACCCCGATGAGATAGAGGCAAGAAAGCGTGTGCGCATGCTCTGACTGGTCCCACTTCCGACGCTCCCGAAATCCCTACCCACGGGATCTTGGCCGCTCGTCGCATCGATGTTATTGTCTTGCTTTGTTTATCGATGCACACATTTCTATGCTCTTCAGATCATAAAAATACACAAATAAAATATGGAAAAGTACAACAACAAAAAATAATCATTCACAGTCATCATGACACGTCCGAGTCACCAGTATGTATGTCATTATTGTCTTGCAAATTATTATTGCCAAGATCCCATGGGTAGGGATTTCGGGAGTGTCAAAACATTATATAGATAATGCGAAGAAGCCCGGGTGCGATACCAATCAACAGGGCCTATGCTCGCACACCGAGTCTCGAAAGGATGAAGAGCATCACTTTGCGAGATATCGACCCAACGAGTACTGTAACCATCGTATTCCGGAACCTTAGGGAAGGGTGCGTTATTATAAGACCCAGAACGCGGTGATAGTTCCTGATGTAGCTGATATTCGATCCTAGGAGAAATTTCGGTAAAGTCCGGTGAGCTATCATTTTGCGTCGTGTTCCTTGTTATTTTCAGTGGGTGGGCGTAGGGAGGGGGCAAACACCGCGAACAGAATATACTCTCCTTTTCGTCTTTTACTCCTTTAACACATTAAGGACCGCTCACGAGTTTTCTCGTGTTTCGCGTCCCATCTGTTACGAACCGCTCACGAGTTTTCTCGTGTTGCGCGTCCCGTCTGTTACGGATGGTCCAAAAACGTGCGGTCCCAGGCGTATGTCTTACAGATTTCTCTGCGGTCCTTAATGTGTTAAAATGATTACCCCACTGTAGACAGACTAAATTCCTTGGCGATGGATTCATTTATGGTCCATCGCGGCTCCCAGGGGAGGTGATCGACGAACCTGGACACGTCTCTTTTTGAAGCCGGCTAGAACGGCCTCCCCATGTATTACTATCGGAGCACTGGGGCTTCCTCCTTAACTATGGGGAAGGGGGTTTACAAAGGGGGTTAGTTTGACAGGGGAAAACAGAGAAGGGAAGGTTGCTGAAATATCCGGGACATACGCAGGTAACGATAGGGGGTTGACATATAAGCCCCGGGCTCTGATGGCATTCCCGGGCGCGTACTGGCAAGAGCCTTGCGCATCCTCGGGCCCCGACTGAGGTGGCTGCTAGACAGCTGCCTGCAGTCGGGGCGGTGGCCACTACCGTGAAAACGGGCACGGCTAGTCCTCGTCCTCAAGAAGGGAAAACCCGCAGGGTCGCCCGCTACGTACCGGCCGATATGTCTGCTTGACGAGATCGGGAAGATGTTCGAGCGTGTGCTCGCCTCCCGACTCGCGGCGGACCTGTCCGGCGGTCAGCAGGGCCTGGCAGACTGCCAGTAAGGGTTCCCCGATGGACGATCGACGCTTGATGCGATCGATCATGTCAAGTCCATCGGGGGCCCGGCCGTTGCCCAGGGTGAGGTGGCGTCGGCGGTTAATTTAGACATCGCCAACGCCTTCAGCACCCTACCCTGGGAAAGCATTAGGAGGGGACTTCGCGAGCATGAAGTCCCCCTCTACTTGCGAGCCGTGCTGTTCGACTATTTGTCGAACCGCTTGGCAGAATATCCCGGCCGGGACGGAATGCTCGAGAGGGCGAGCACCAGCGGCGTGCCTTAGGGTTCCTGTTTGAGCTCGCCCTTATGGAACCTGGGCTACGATGCTGTGCTGCGGAGGCCCCTCCCACCCGGTACAGCAGGTATACCCGCATAGCAGACGACACTCAGATTATCGTAGTGGGGGGGAGGGGGGCTGGACGAGGACAGTCCGCCGCGCGGAAGTGGCAGTGGCACATGTCGTCGCCATGATCCGAGCTCTAGGGTTGAAAATCCCGCCGCGGAAGACAGAAACCGCCTGGTTCCACAGGCTGCCTCCGTTGTGGCGATCGCCCCAAGCTCGGATCGGTATAGGTGATAGCGTAGTCGAGGTCGGGAACAGGTTTAAATACCTGGGTCTCGACCTCGACAGCCGCTGGTGCTTCAAAGATCACTTCGACAGACTGGCCCCCCGCATAGAGGGGGTCGCGACCCTTTTGGGTCGCCTACTTCCAAACATTGGGGGACCGGAAGAGAGGGTACGCCGCCTCCATATTGGGGTGGTCCGATCGATGACCCTTTACGGGTCACCGGCGTGGGCCGGAGGCCTGATGGCCTGCCGACGTGGTTGGTAAGTCCGCCGCTCTATACACCGGAGGATGGCGATCAGGCTGATCCGGGGATATCGGACCATCTCCCATGAGGCGGCCATCGTGTTGGCAGAGGTGATCCCACTTGAGATCCAGGCGGAGGCCGATACCGACGTTTATCGGCAACGGCAGGCTCTCCGCCTCTCGGAGCACCTCCGAACCCTCGAGGTGACCGACGAGTTGAAGCTTCAGCCCCGACGGAAGGCCCGCGATGCGTGGCTGATGCAGCTCGAGCTGAGCTGCGCCACTCGCAAAAGGGCAGTCGGGGCGGTTTTTTCATGCCTGGATGCATGGATGGACCACAGCCATGGTAGGCTGACCTACCGCCTCACACAGGTGCTCACCGGACACGGTTGTTTCGGTGTGTACTGTGCAAGATCGGGGCGGAGGCAATGGCTACGTGCCACCAATGCGGCGCAGAGTGTGACTCCGCGCAACATGCGCTGGAAAATTGCACGTCTTTCGCCGGTGAAAGGCGGGCCCTCCAGCGCGTCATAGGATGGGACCTTTCGGCGCGGGCCGTGGTAGAAGCCATGGTCCGCGACGAGAGGTCGTTGAACGCAGTGGCCTTCTTCTGTGAGGAAATCGTCACACAGAGGGAGGCCGCCGAGCGGGATCGGGAAAGGTCCGATTCCGCTCGGGGCCTAAGAAGAGAAGTGAGGGGGTTGTGGAGGCGGCAAGTTGCTGTGCAAGTGCCACCCCTCCCCGGCGATGGGATCGGAACTGGGGGCCCTCTGCCACCCTGAACCGCCTCATTCCTCTTCGACATACAGCGGTGCAGGTTTCACCGCTGTAACATAAGGGGTTGCCCCGCGGGTGGCGCGATTCATAGGGTCACAGCTGCGATGACCCTTGCGTCGCCCGCGGGGCAACCGGGTCGAGGGGGTGGTACGGGGGGTACCACCTCCTTTCGCGGTCCGATCACGAAAATACAGCGTCAAGAGGTGACCCCTCGGAGGCGGTGCACCTTTTCAAGGTTTCCCCCCCCCCTTAAAAAAGGAAAGAGAAGAGGGGGTTGACATAGACGATATAGCTCTCTCTTGATGAAGACGTTACATACGATGAAACCGCCCTTGTCTGTACACCGAGTCTGTACTCGGTCTGTAGGTGAAGCAAAGAGTGAGCTGACACTCACTTGAGGAGACGAAGGTTGCCCCAACGTTCAGATTTCTTTAGCTAACATGTTAGGTAAGGATGGGACGATCCTGGTGACTCTCCGCCTCCTCACGAGTACTTCCCCACCTCCATGTGGCCCGGGCCTTGAAAAGTTGGGACGGTTAGAAAGTCGGGGGAAATATCATCCCCAGGTAACGCCCACGGTAGTCCCGATTGCGGGGCTATGTGATAGCTATCGACACTATAGCCTCAGCTGGGCCTTGGAGAGGAATATCGAAATTCCTCTCTCCCAGGTGAACACGTTTGAAACTAAACTAAACTAGGTATCGGTTACAAATTTAACTTGAAATTAAAGGTACTTATAATTGTTTGCGACATTTTTAAAAATGATATGTTGCCTTTTTAAAGAGCCCATTTCAACATATTAAAGTTAGAAGAAAATCGGAGATACTGACCGAATTGTACACTGTTACCATTAAAGGATTTATTAAAGAAAAAAATTAGTATTGTTCTTGATAATTTATATTTGTATTTACATTGGGTGGAGTTTATTTGTTTTATTAATCTTTCACTGTAGTTTATATTCCGTACGGTTTATTCATTGGAAGAGAAATAACATTTATACCAAATGTCCTCCGGGTGAAAAATAAATTGCCAATTGACAATCATACATATCCTGAGAACATTATAACTGTATGTTGTGCACTTAAGTGAACATTACATTAATTACGATTGATTTAATTTCTGAGAAATATTGCATGAAGAAATTAAAGTATTCGTTCAGGCATAAGGAGACGAAGAAGAAAATTATAATGTGTGATAAAATAACACGATTGAGTTGTTTTACGATTGTACATGTTTAACTTATTACACAGGTAGGGGAGACTCGGGACAGACGTAACACAGAACGAATGTAACAGTTGTTATGAAACAAATGCCAATCGACCCACAATCATCTCCTTCCACCCTTATTGTCGCCAACACGTAGCATTAAGCGGAGTTCTTAATACATCTATCCTATTGAAATAATATACCAAAATTAAGTTTATATTATATCTTTCAATTATGTATCTTTTTGTTTCAATTCCATAAAATCCTTTACAATGTTTTGTGTTATATTATGCTGATACTTATGTTTATGTCTATCTATAGAATAAAACAAAATATAATTTAAAAGCGTCTGTTATATTAATTGGTTTTGTTTCAAATTAGATCTCAAATAGCAGAAAAACGTCATCTGTACGTCCCGAGAACGTACGTTCCGGACGTTCGGTACATTCAAAGGATGTCCCGAAAAAGTCCACATGTCCCCCCTACGTCCTCGTTAAGATCTTAACTGTCGTGAGACGGTCCTATTTACAAAGTGGAACGTTTTCAGGACGTCTTGTGTCAACATTATCAGAACGTTTTCCAAAAATGTAAAAGTAACATCTCTGTACATTTTGGGAATGTTTAAAGAGTTTTTAAAAATGCTCTATCGTAATGTCTTAAAAGGCGTACAAGAAACGTTTTCCAAATGTTTAAAATTACGGTTAGATTTCATTTTGTGCAAGGTGATAGAAGTTAAGTTAGGTTGGTTTGTGTTTAATAAATAAAACATTAACTTTCCTGCGATTTCTGCACTTAGTAGAAATTAGATCAAGTTAGTTCCTGTGAATAAATAAAAGGTTAAATTTTCTATACGGAATTATAATGAAAATATATGTCTGAGGATTATGACTTGTATGTACATTATGTTTATTTTTATTTTCTAAGCAAAATACTGATTCTGTGTTAGTTAGAGACAGTTTTAAAAAATCACTTACTTAAAGCAAAGTACTGATTCTGTGTTGGTTAGAGACAGTTTAAGAAAAAAAATATTTTTTCAAATTTTCTGAGGTATCCGCACTAAAGCACTAGTGTCATTACACTTCCCTATTGATTCTTTAAAGAATGACTCCTTGCTCATGAGGTTCGAACACCTTGCACGGAATGACATGAGCCAAGATTACTAAATGAAATCATCCGAAATTTAAATCCTAAGAACATTCGTAAGACTTAAGTAACGGACATTCCTAGAACATGGGAAATTTATGTCTTGAGAACATCCGTAGCGCTTTCGGGACGGATGTTTCTAGAACATCCGAAATTTAAATCTTGAGAACATCCGTAAGACTTTCGGGACGGACGTTTCTAGAGCATCCGAAATTTAAGTTTTACGAACCAACTAGGCATGTCTAAAATGGACGTAGGACATTCGGATATAAACTGGACAGGAAACGAATGTCCTTTGAATGTACGGTGCTATCTGAGATACGGTGTGACAATCGTCCTTACAGTTGGGGTAAAAGTAACAAACCAGTCAATCTTGTACAAAGAAATTTTTCAAAAAATCTAAAACGAATAGTCATTTTGAAACTGTTTAAAACATTTTTATAAATATTTTTTTTATAAACAATGTATTTGCTCACGATAAATAACGAACTGCTCGACGAAAGTCACAATAATATCGTTTTCCTACTAGAGTAGAGCCTCCATTAGAGTGTGAAACTCGAGACCGTTTCAACACTTTCATGGTGCACCGCGAATCAATTCAACACCTCACAAATATATTTTTTGCGTGGACCCCGAGCGTCGACAACAAAAGCAGGGGGGGGGGATGAGAGGCAATAAATTATGCACTTGACAGGATCCACGGCCTCCCTTTTCACTCTCCAGTGGTGGGACGAAGTAGAAACTCTCACGAGGAACTTCCTATCCAACTCACATGGAGCCTTTACTGTATTTGGATGTCATTTAAAGGAACTTACTACTGCCAATCGGTCAGTTAGCGGGTTAAAGAAAGTTTCATTTCAAAAAACTGGTGTACTATATTCCAAGTGTTTAGGTTTGATTGTGTTGTCCAATATTCAAGATCGTGTACGAATTTTTAAAAAATTGTACACAATTTAAAAGTTACAGATTCAAGAAGAAAAATTGTTACATTTGCTTCCCCTACTTTCATCGTCCACGAGTCAGTCACATGATCCAATTTCCACTGTTGTCTGTTGCCGTGTGAGGAATCGTCGGATTACGCCCACTTCCCGGCCAATTTTCCCTCTCACCCGGGAACATAGGTCTCCGCCTATCCCGTATCCACAGCGCGAATGAAACGTCGCGCAGACAACGCGACTGCACAAATGCATTAGCGTGCCTGGGCGTGTATTTCAATTCGAGTCTCGTGACGCGTATGTGCGTGCGTCGTAACGCAATTACAACGTCGACGATAAGGATGCTTTGGGGAATTCTGAGAGCCCGTATTGAATATGAGATCCTGTATAAAGGGTGTCCCAAAAAATTCTTGGGATGATTTGAAATAACTTCCTACGCAAAAATGTTATACGAGGCTTTGTTAACGAGATATTAACGAAAAACCCCGACCAATCAGAGCGCGAGTCTGCCGGTCGAGCAATTGCATTAAGCATATGCACCGTTGCACCATTTTGTAGATCGATTCAATCATTATTCCATCGAAAGAAGTATTAGGATAAGGTGGTAAAGGAATAAATAGCTTGTCACGGATATACAGGGTGTTAATTTTAAATCTATCATCTAAATTATTTCCGTTACTATTGAATGTAAGGAAAAATGACTAAATAGGATGGAAGTAGTTTCAAGGCGTGCATGAAAAAATCTGTAAAGGCCATTTTGACAATTTTTGCAGGGTCTTTGATTTCTTTATACTAACATCCATTTTCTATAACGCAGTGTTGTAGTTAGTGTCAAGACGAGTTCAACGACGTACATATCATGACCTTGAAGTGACCTTGAAGACGTAGCATTTGAAACATTTTTAACATCTAATAAAATAAGGTGATGTTACTCTTCTCCTTTTATTACTTTTACATTCTTCAAAATGAATCTCATTTATCGTCTACAATATCACTTCAAGATCATGGTGCGTCGTTGGTTAAACTCTTTTGATATTCTGTTACACAGAACAATATATTTTTAAATTGGAAATAATTTTCAAGTAAATTGAAACCAGAGTTGAGCACAGTTTTACTTGAATAATACCTAGTGAAAAGTAACAGCACCTAAGAACATTATCCTCATCACTAAATAGTTAATGTGATTAAATAATTATCTGCTCCGTGTCTGTTCATTCAAGGAAGAAGTGTTATGCTATTATAAAAATTGGAAGTTTCACATTTAATCAATTAAAAATGGTCATAGTCTTTTTTTGATCTTTTAGTCATTCGAAACTCTTTATCCAGATAATGAATTTGTCCATCTCTGACTGAAACACGGTAAAAATGTTTTTGTATAATATTAGTGTAAATATTTTAAAGGAAATTTTGCATAATACTAGGAGACGAGTAGCGTGAACATTTTAAGACTTTTGTATGGTACTTCAGATCTCTCGGTTGCACAATTTCCGACAAGTAGGCGCACAGCGCAACCTTTGAAATGCCCACGTAACAAGCGGCCACACCGGCAGCATCGATTTCACACGCGGCGGCAAATGCCTGACCAGCGCAGGAAAGTGCTCAGGTGCGACATAGGATTAACATTAATACGCCGGGTGGTGTTCCGTGTAATGGACGCGAAGGGATTACGGCGGAACTACGTGACTGATTTTCGAATGAACCGCCCTCGGTTGGGATCATTCGATAGCGGCTGCCGTGATCCTATGTTGACGTTTTCGTTGCGTTAGTGTTCGTTACGGTCCGTCACGTCACGTTGCGTTCCGTTACGTTCCGTTACGTTAGCGTTCAGAGATTCAGGGAACTGGAAGAGATAAAACTGTAATGATTAAGTACTACTTGTAAGTTGCGGATTTTATGCATTCATGGTATAAATGGATGACTAACCCAGACTGTAATAATTTCTGTATTTATTCAGTGCACAGGATAACATACTCTTTTCCGTATAAATTTGAGGATAATTATAATAAATACTGCAGATTAGTGAACATAAATGAAATGAACTTGTTATAATTGAATATAGGTAATTTTATGGGATTATTCCAAACCAAATCGATTATTTTTTGCACTTGCTATTAGGGATTTTATTCAAAATGAAATATGTTGTCATCGACGTGAAATTAAGAGGGGTTTAAGTCATCATTTTTCTGTTTCTGGATTTGTTTAAGAAAAAGCGTCAAAGTTTACGATGTTTGCCTATTTTCACGAAACAGCGATGTACTTAAGAATTTATATCTCGGAAACTATTCCTTTATTCTTCGTTTAGTTCTTCGATTATTTTAATCTAGAAGGATTGCCCTACTATAACAATAAGTTTTATTGAACATTGATTTTTTAATACTGAAAACTATAAACAAATTCTTTTTTTGCGATTTTCTCTGTGCAGGGCAAGAGTCATATTCCTTGAAATCATACCAACAAACTGAGTACTTCAGAAAGATGAAGCAATTAAAATTAGCCTCACAAGGATCTGTAAAAGTGTCTGGTGTATGTCCATTTCAGACAAGCGATCGCGGCGCGCAGTGGAGCAAACTGCTCATTTTTGTGCCAAAATCGTAGAACTTTTGATAGTAATAAAATAGATGGATCATTCTTTCTCGAGGTTAATGCTAAGATATTGCATAATCGGGGAAAGATATGAAAGAAGTATCACGCACCAGTTTTGACCTTGGAAATCTGTGTCAGACTTGAAATTCTTGAAGAACAATGCGGATTTTCGGTTACAATGTGTGATTTCATTTTTTCCTTGACTTGTTATAAATTATTTTTTATAGACTTCGACACGCTGAATGCACATCTCGCCGTAAAATGTGTCTAACCCATCAGGACTTTAAGACAAATACGATTTAAGTGAAAAAAGTCGATTAAAGTTATAATTATTCTGGTTTACATGCTCTGATAACATTTTAGTTCAAATGTAGTCTATATACATGTATTGATAAGCAACTAAATTTACAGCTCTTGTTATACTTTTACAGCACCTTGTAAGGCCAATTTGAATTGCTCCATCTTTCTGAAGAGCTCATTTTGTAACTCAGATTTCTAGGAATATGACTATATTTTTTATTAAATTTAAACACCTCTTTCCCCTCACAGACATAACCGCGAAAAACAAATTTGTTTATAATTTTCAGTAGTAAAAAATCAAGTATGAAGTGAAAAAAATTACTATAGCAGAGCAATCCTAGATTAAAATTATCGAAGAATGAACTCGATACGGTAAATAGTTTCCGAGATATAAATTCTTAAGTACATCGCTGTTTCACGAAAATAGGCAAAAATCGTAAACTTTAGCAACCTGTATTTCTTAAACCAATCCGGTAACAGGAAAATGATGACTTAAAGCCCACCTAATTTCACATGGACGATAACATACACGGTACGTCCAAAAAGTTCCCAGACTGATTTTTTTACAGATATACTATTTGCCCCATCTTTGAAATCGAGATGATACTAAATAATTTAGACCTTTCTTAGTGCCCTATAATTTTTGTGTTACCCGATGTACATTTGTTCATTAGTACTACGCTGTTAAAAGTTGCTTGATTTTATACGTTGTCACTATTACAACCATGGAGCAACGGGACGCAATTAAATTTTGCTTTAAAAGTGGAATAACTGCGATAGAAACTTACAGAATGATGCAAAAAGCATAGGGACATGATTGTCTGAGTCGTGTTGTAGTTTTTCAGTGGTTCAAACGATTTAAAGAAGCTCGTCAGTGACTTGAAGATGACAAAAGAGAAGGACGACCTTCGACAAGTTGCACCTAGGCAAATGTTGAATGTGTTCGTCTCCTGTTGTCGAGAGACCGTTGTTTAACGATAAAAATAATAGCTGACGAATTAAATATTAGAATTCGACGTGTGAGGCCCGAGTTTTACTTATTGGGTAAATGGTTTCTTCATTGGAATGTTAATTTGGCATACGTTTCAGTAACTCCCGAGATTAAGTGCTAGGAGGCCCTTCTCTTGCGCGTCTTACGCTACTTTTTCCCCTAGTGGAAACCGACTTTGCTCGTTGGTGTATGTAGAAAACTGAACACTAAAAATTCCTTAATTAACAGAATTCAATTTGTTATTACACCAGTCTTGGAACTTTTTGAACATACCGTGTATTTCATGTTGAACAAAATCCCTGATAGCAAGTGCAAAAAGTGATCGATTTGGCGTGAAATGGCCCTATGTTGTTTTCAGTTATGATAGCTGTTTATATATTTATTCTATACACGAATGATTAATAACAAGACAAATATAAGAACTTTAATATTAGTTTTATTTTCAGTTTTCAAAAACCTGTCTAAAAGACAGAAAATCACGTTCAATTGTTATTTTTGTAAATAAGTTTAGAAATGGGGGATTTTGCAAAAACATTCACAGTCTATTAATATAGTTCTTGTTGCATTTTTGACAAAAGAAGACTTACAATGGAAGAAATACATTTGTATGTAATTGTAACAGTTTATGATAACTACACTAAAGTAATAAAAATTACTCATTACTCAAATTGTAACTTTTAATAAATTGTCTCGAATCGGCCTTCCATTTGTAACGTTTCAATATTTTCATGAAGATTAATAACAAACTTTCTTACAATTAGTCTAGAATTTTAACAAATACCACATTACTGAAATGGCTACTGTGTTCAACATTTAATCTGATCGTACAAATTGTTAAGAAAACAAATAAAATATCTCTTTTACTGTTAGCTTTGAAGTATATCATACTAATCCCCGGAAGGGGTCAATTTTTGGGAACCGCAAAGGCAGCGGTATCTGGATTTATTTGGACTCCTACTTCCTCCTTTGTATTTGCACTGATCTTAATATACCTAAACAACTCCACTTTTAAATTAACACTTAACTGGTGAGAAGGAAATGTTATTACTTATTACACAAATCTTACCTACTATATACAAATTATTATTACTCATTACCACATAACTACTACTTAAACTAAAATATTCTAAAAATATTCATGGGGTTTCTCAGATCCCACTTTACCAGTTAAAAGTTAATTATCACAAGCTAAGTAACTACTTTTAGATGAAGCGATTGAATATTTGGTTCAATTGAATGCAGACTTCATTGGCCGAGGGTCAATTTTAGTACTTCGACATTGTTGTAGAAACGTAAGAACTTAGGTACTTCTTTGCAAAAGTATTTTTCTTATATTATATTCAATGATTTCATCACAACATCTTATAATTCCTTTGTTTGTATATTTGGTACACCTTATCAGAATGTGTTCGATAGAATTTCTTGAGATGCATACACCATCAACTTTTTGTTTTTTTGTCCACTGTGTATATTGTCAATTACCTATTTTACCTTGCTTTTGCAAGAATTTCGACATACATATTCACTTATGACTAGACTGCGGATGTTTATGCAAATATCCATTTTCAATTGAATATGGAAAAATTACTTCCCGCATTGAAATGTGTTGCTGGTTTACGGGGTCCGTGGTAAGGATACAAGTATACAAAATTGCAGATCAATTGGACGTCGGGAAGACGTGGCACATAGAATGTGTTCGGGAATGAGGCTAGTTACCGAATTTGGAAGCGTTCAACACGCGCGAGATAACCATCCAAACGCCTCGACGCTATTGGAGTAATTATCGCGATTACCGCGTATTCGTGGCCCGCGTTCCTGAGCAACAATCAGATCGTCACTGTGTTTTCCGGTGACCTCTGGCTTTCATATAATCGCTTTATAATCGTACATCGATCACCACGTGTTTTACCATTCTTTTCATCCGATCAAATCGTTACCACACACGTGGACCATAGTCTTTAAGCTATAATCGTTAAATTATACCACCGTGAGACGTCAATTGTGCTTTATTATATTTATTAAAGTGAGATTAGTGCATACAGTTTTTTTATATTAAATAAAACTACGAGTATCTCTATTAAACCAATCCGAAAGTCAGTTTATTTCTACCGCCGCGATCGCAAATCTCCCATACGGGATAACACCAGCTCCGCAACAGAATGCGAAGTTTTGAAATAGGAGTAACTGCACGCTAAATATAATGAGTAGTGTGTTTCTGAAAATTTAAGTGGAATATTTTATATTTTCGAAAATAGCATAATTCCTTACATACTGAGTATTTAGTTGTGTCCATATGTACATTAAAACACAAATTTAATTTGTACGAATCAAGAATATTTCTCATTAACTGGCCCGCAGCAACATCAAAATATGAGATACAGCCTTCGACATCGACTGCACGCTATACCTTATAGAGTTTTGTGTGAATCAATGCCTAGCCTTGAAAATGCAGTCACAGCTGCCCAGGTATAGGTACCTAACCCAGACGAACAGAAAACTTCTATTTTCTCGACCATGACGAAAGTCAAATCATTGGTGCTAAGTTGCCATCTAATGGACACGTCTTACGCGTGTTATTTTACAATCTGCGTAAAGTAAAATTAAATCTTTGACCAAGTGCTCACCTGGTTATTAAAGAAGTCGTGATTCTATGGGAGAAAGCTAGTATTCCAACACGGAAATTAGATAGGAGCATTGAAAAAGTGGAAGCATTTTACCAAGACTGGAAAACATTGCAGAAAACATACAAATGCCGAACACCATTGCAGGAAAAACGAGAACACGATTTTCTTACAAAATTAAACGATCTTTTCGACATTTCTCATGATGATGCTTTGGACACGATGAGTATTGAAGAAGATAAAGCGTTTCTTATAAGTCAAAGGAAAAAAGGACGACCCGGATTTTACAGAGGCGACCGAGTCTTATTAGAGAAGGAAATACTAATACTTCGTCAAGAAAAAGAACAGTTGAGACGTGAGAAATATTAAGCAAAGTATGTATTTTTACATAGTTATGTAATTTGTGTTATCCGATATTACTACGTTTCTTTACTCTCATGTTTTTATATGTATCATTTAATTAAGAAGAAACAGCGAAGTTATCATCATCATCGTCTGAAGATGAAGAAGCATTAATGGAAAATCTGTTGGAGTCTTATATGGATGTCTTCAATTTCTATAGATTTTATAAATAAGAATTTTTCAGACTAGCCAAGTGATCCTAATTGTAATGTTGGCTTAATTATAGTACGTAATTTTGCTGTAGTTAATGATTCGGCAGAACGAGGAATCAAACTCATGCAAGAGTTTGATGATGCACTATCACGTAATGAACAGGAGGAACATACATTTATAATGCAAATTGTATCAGATTATAGAAAGCGCTCTCCGGATACAAAAAAAAACTACTCTAATGAAAAATTTGTAACTTGTTTTTAAAATATCTATTAAAAAGTGTTGAAACTCAATAACCGTATTTCTTTTCTTTGCCTCCTTATGGTATAATATTCACCACTTCAAGTTAAACATATGGATATTATTATTAAATATGAAATATTAATGTCGAACACTCGCTCATCAACTTTTTGAATTAATATTATTACAAATGTACAAATAATATAAGAAAATAACTGAAACAATTGGTACTTTCAGTAAAATACGCAAAATAAAATATTTATCATAGATAATTAAAAGAAAGATCAGTATTACTTAACTACTATATTGAAAAAATTATATTGTGGCACTATTATTGTTAATACTGTGCACAAGACGAACGTTTGAGCATAATTGAAAGTCTTTTCTTCACATATTCTATTCAGACAAAATTTCATATTTATGTCCAACTTCAACGTGGATGTGCCACGTCTTCCTAATATCCGATCAACGTCATCTTTTACAGCAATTATTATTTTACGCAATGGAACAATTTTAGGGGGCGGCGTAAAAAAATCTCGAAACAAATTTTTACCAGGTATAGCTAAGGTCCACCCTATTGTACACCCACAAGCATACTCGGCTTCTGCTAGGGGAAAAAATGGCATAAGGATAAGGGCCTCGTACCGCTTGATAAATTTACTTCAAATACTGAAAGAAATGTTAAATCGAATGTTAATTTGGAATAAATTTCATTAACCCCAAGACCAAGTGGTAGGAGGTTTTTCCCTTATATAACTTTTTCCCCTAAGGGAAGCCGAGTTTGCTTGTGTGTACATAGTAGGTTAGGACAGCGTGGAAGTAGGGAACAACACACTCATGCGCATGTGTTCATACAATAACCGCGCATTTTGAACTCTCTCACAAAAGGGTTAATTACATTAAATATGTATCGAAAATTTGGTCCCTGTGTTTTAAAAGTTTCATTTCATTGCACTTTACAACGGTCTTTACATCGTAAATGTATTAACATACGCCGTCTACTTACGACACTATTACAATATGTCAATTCGGATTCTCGATTTATCCCTCGTGTACTGTTCCATAAACGATTGTATTACTCTCCCTCTAATTACATTGGGTCTGAATTAAAATCGAATGAAGGAAATCTATTTTCTTGTCGCTAGATTACAGCAAATTACTGTAATAAAAAAAATTATTAATAGACTGCGGATTTTTATACAGATTCAAATTTTTACAGACTGATGTCAAGGAATTAAATTTACATAAATAAAAATTCCTTCTTCGCATTAAGCAGTACAGTGGGTCTTATACAAAAGAAAAATCGTATCAAACTGTAAACTGAAGTTTCCATTTTCCAAAAATATATAATGTTCGCAGTTTGAACATAATTTTATTAAAAAACTAATGTGTAATTAAAATATAGTAGTCTTTTTGGTACTATTAAAACTAATTTTTATAAAACTTGTCTACGTGAAATTTTACATATTGACTAAGTATGATATTATTAATACATAAATAGTAATAACGAATTATTAAATAAGAATCAAACATTGACTTTTCGTCAAATTAACCCGAACAATGCACGAGGGTTAATGTTATACGCCGAGTTGGCAGTGTCGTGTTTTCACCGGTCATCAAAGGATGTCATATACATATGTACGTATCCAGCGTGGCTCTAGCGTCCGAAATAGCGTTTGAAGTTCCGTGTAACTGCACTTGCAAAGGATATCTTTCACACGGAATACAGTTAAGTATGCCCTGAGCCCTGCAAAGCCAACCAGCTTAACTCGATATTTCAACGTGAAATACAGTGAAGAGACGAACGATTCGATGGTATCTAGGTCCTAAAAACACCTTGGCTTTCGCGATTTTATTTCTCACTTCGCTTTCGAATTACCTTCTGCCTACTGACGGTTCTTCGGTTCCCATACAGGGTGTTAATGAAAACCTAGGTCACATTCACAGGATGGATTCTACATGCCAAACTAAGACGAAAATCAAGAATGACGAAATTGCGTTCGAATCCGTTCCCGAGTTATTAAATCTTTCGCCATTGTGAGACTATACAGGGTGAGTCAATAAGAGCTATTATCTAAAATAATTCGTTATCTATTAGTTGTATCAAAAAAGATTTTTAATGAATCATGTTCGATTTAACAGGATTCATCTGGTGGATGCAATTTGGTATTTTTATGTTACAGTTTCTGAGATATCGAAGCGGTCTTGAATTTTCTCAAGGTCATTGAGTGTTGTTTTTGCAGTGCTGCGTTGTAGTCGATAAAAAGACGAATTTGTTATATCCTGTATTTCATAACCTCTTTTCATTGCACATTTTTACCATATTACTTCACAACGCGAAGAACGAGCAAAAATCGTTAATTCAGCGATACATGGAAGCAACGGAGTGATTGTCCCCTTTTTCGGGACGCTGACAGAAATGTCAACGATTCTATAACCTCGTTTTGGGACCATCGTGAATCACAGCCTGTTGCTACCCCGTATCTTGCGCGTTTCCCAACAAAAGAAAAGGGGGAAGAACACATAAAAGGGATTATTCAAAGCCAGTCACGAGTCAATAATAAGGGAGTTAAAGAGTCAGAGTCAGAGTGTGTCAGTCAGTCAGTAAGTTGAGGCTCATATTTCGGCAGTCGTGCCAGACGGTGCTTCGTCGGCAAGCTGAGCGACAACGGTCACTCAGCTGTTCAGATCGGGTTTCGCGACGATATCTCTTCCGTGTGCGACGCGACTTTGCGATTACGCGTGGCATAACAGGCGAGTTCGATAAGACACCGGACCGCGAAGTGTGACGTCCGAGACTGTTACAACGTATCCCGCAGTGCCCGACCCCTGCATCACGGCTCCGAGCGCCAGCAACTCTTCCGCCCTTACAAGGACCCGTAATCCCGATCAAACCGACTGAAACCGAACGAGCGTATCATTCATCTTCATCACCATTGGTATGTTAAGACTTATTTGTATCTTTCATCTTTATTTGGATTGTTAGAATATATCTTATTATTGTTATAAACGAGAGTGATTTCCTATTCCTCCCGTTCCAAATCCAAACCGCGTACTTCACCGATAAGTTTAAACAGGGCGTGCTTTAGCACCTTAAAAGAGCCAGGACCCGAAATTATAAATAAAGTAACGACCGCAACGCGGGACGTAACAAATTCAACGACCTAGGATAAGGTGATGTTAACTCGTCCTTGAACCTCAACATCATACAGAATGTAGTTTAATTACATCTATTACCGATACGGACTTAGTTCCTGATTAGAACCGCATTTCTGACCAGTTTAGTATACAGGTACCATACAATAAGTCTCTTATGATAAGTGTTTCGTCCAAAAAATTACTAAATATTTATTAACTATTTTGAAATTATTACGTAAAATTTGATAGCTCAGAATTATACGATTTAGATTACGATCAGAAATTGCTGCCTTTACAATTCTTATTTTAAAACTTAATTTAATTATTATTTTTTGCGCTTTTATTAATGTCAAATTAAAGATAATACACAGATTTGTTGGAATAACAACAACTTTTTTAGATTTCCTTAATTTTTCTACATATACGTTTACAAAAACGGGACAGTTACTCTTAAACGATCAGGAACTAGGTCCATAACGGTAATGGTTGAAAAGTTTCTCTCCCAAATGATGTGTAGACAGTAAGGAAGCCGTACATGTACAAAGCACATGTGTACAACAAAGTACATATCGTGACCTTACTAAGTAAACCTCGTAATTTTACTTTTGGGTTAATTTTACATTTTAGTGTCACACAAAGCACTCAAAATAAATACATTTTCCTAAATAATTCTGTAACTCCTGTAAATTAAATAAAGTTCAAAAAACCTACTTATTTTCTATAATTTAATAAGTTCAATTAATTCTAAACTGTTTTATTGCTCTCTTGTAAAGTTCCGTAAAATGGAGTTACAAGTTTTACTTATTAAAGTCACGATATATTATAGGTTTGGGTTAGGAATTGAATTCGTCTTTTTGTCAACCACAACACAGCAGCGAGCGAAACCACTCAATGACTGAAAAAACTGAAGGACGCCTTAATATGTCAGAAAGTGCAACATATAAAAAATTAAATAGTAGGGGTCTGATAAATCAAATCAAATGCAATGTAATTCGTTTGAAAGGTGTTTTGATACAACCAATAGGTAACGAGTCATTTTACTTAATATTTCTTACTGATTCACCCTGTGTATGCCTATATTTGCGAAAGGATTAACTACTCGGAAACGAAGCTTCGAATACAATTGCATTATTTTTGATGCCGTCTTCGTTCGGCATGTAAAATCCACACTGTGAAAGTGTCCCGCGTTTTTTAACAGCCTATATAGCGAGTGCCAACAGAAACCCCCGAATGATTTCCTGCGAGCGTGCGAGGGAACGATGTCTTTTCTGTTTTTAATTGGAACGTAAAAGCGGTGTGGGACAGACAATATATTTTACGTACATGGAATGTAATCTCAACATTTTGGCATGGAAAGTATGTGAAGCTGAGGATAAAAAGTACGAGAGAGATCGGGCAGAGTAATAAAAATGGCTCGTATGTATGAACGACCTCGCTGATTCAAACGATCTTCTTTTTTTTATCTCCACTTTCTCGGATATTATGAACCAATATTTACCTCGGAAATGCGTGGTACACCGAATACCTCGAAAGAACGCGCGTTGGAATTCGATGAATGAAAACCATTAGACCGTCTATTATTGGCATTCTTTATTGTTTCCCCGACCTTTTACACTCGGACATTTCCCCAAGAATTTACTTTAAACGTGAATTCAGTGAATTTAAAAAATTTCTTTATTTCCTTTAGTAGTCTTTAACCCTTCAAAATCATACCTATTGAGAGTGTCATCATCGAACACGGAATCCAATTAACCACGCCCTCGATATGTTTGCCGTTTTTACAATATATTTGTCGTATTGAATGAAAAAAAATTGTGGAGCAGACTTTTAACATTGTAGAGCATGGTACAACCGCGTTTTTGTAAAAATTTAATTGTTAACATATTAAAAAAAATCGTGAAAGTGGAGGCATTTAAAAAAATTAGTTTTTTCACTAAAGAAATCATAACTTTTTTAATTTGTATATTTTTTTCGATAAAACATGAATGTCGCGCGGCCGTTACACGGCACGAACAAAGCTTTCCCTCCCGGCTCCGGACCTCCGTTCGCGTCCACGCGCGTTTACAAACCGTTCTCCGGGCGCCAGGCACTCCCCCGAGTGCCGACCGGTATTTCCCAAATACCGGATCGAAACCTAAGTCCCCTGATGAGGCCGACAACCACCGGCCGGCCGGGAAGGAAAGGAACCTCCGCTGGATAGCTCGAGAGTTCTGCCAGGGTTCGCAAATATCGGATAGAGAGACGCTCCTCGCGACAGGAGATTCCGGGTAAACGGCACAAACAAAGACGGAATAGTACTAGAATAATTCTACGAGACCATTTAACGGAATAAAATAACAATCGTTTATTGTATAATTCTCGCGCCGGCCTCGGTCGAGACCGCGTTACAACAGGTGGTGAGCGATAACAAAAGAATAGTTCGACGGTCGGCTATCGTCGTGACCTGCGCCTTCGATACAACCGAATTTCGGTAGGTTCGTTAGTCCGGTGGTCCGCGACCACCTGCGATCTTAATTACAAAATTACTGAGGCACGGTCGTACGATATTTCGCTACCGCCGACTATGAAAGATGGTACAAGGATTGAGGGTATCCGCGTGACGATATTGCGCCCTGGAGGAAATCTGCCCGAGAGTTACGATATTCTAATGTTCCAACCAACACGTGTTTCTCCCGCGCGTCCGTTGGCGAGTTCGGCGTTAGATTTCAAAGCTGCGACTTTGTCCTGGCGAATGAGATCTAGATTGCTCTACGGAAACAAGACGAGAAGGCTTACTTACGGAATTCCGATATCCTTTTCCCGGCCGCTCCTTGTCTAGAACTTGCGGGGTGCCGCTAGGCGCTGTCGCTCCAGATTTTGTCCGCCCACGAACTAGACTGGTAATTCCTCGCTCGCTCTCGATATTTCGCGATACCCTATTCTTCTCTCTATCTCTCGCCGCTCGATACTCTCACTCATCACGGGCTATTTGGTATTTCTTTTCGGTACGGTTGCCGCTCAAGTAACGATTTCGGGGCTCGTTACGCGACGCGAGGTCCTAGCAAGCCCCTCCAATATGCTATCTTTTCTCTCCGCGTACCCCCCTCGACCCCTGCGGAGCCACGCTCCTACGAGTCAGGGATGACACGCCAAGGAAGGTTCCTCTGGCCTTGGAGATTCCTTCCGTTGTGTGAGGAGTCCAGTCTTACATCCTCCTACGTGGTTGCTGCGGCTCCCCACAGGTCCTCTTGCCTCTGCTTCGTCCATTTTGGGGTCCTTCTTCGGATGGAGACGTCCGGATCGCCGATGCCAATCTTGCTGCCTGTTACGTGGTGCCCCTTTGGCCGACGAAGCGCCTCACGATTCTTGCAATCCTTGCGTGGGAGGGCCCTTTCCCTCCCGTTCTATCCCCCTGGGATGGAACCCTTATTCGGTCGAGCGGCCGCTCGACGGGATTCCGGGACGGTCCCTGGAGTAGAGTCGGTGGGCACGGAGAGATAACAGCGTCCTGCTTGTCGTACCGTCCTGAAAACGTGAGCGGTAACGCGGCGCGAGATTATCCCGTGATTAGTTTAAATTCAGTCGGTATTGTTTCGTTCAGAATCCTCCAGGAGCGCTCAGATACTCTATTCGGGCGAGTGAGAGACGGCGGAGGGCAGTCCGGGTCTCGCTTCTTCCGCGCCCGAATCGAACTTCGGGCCGGAAGGGGCACGACGCGAAATGCGTCCATCTCCACATTTCCTTTTCTTAATTCCCTTTAAAATTGTCCAGTGAGTATCCGTATTTGTTTTTCGATTTCATTAGAGTGTATTTGCATGTATAGCTCTTTTTTTACGGAGGGAAAACCTTCAAAAGGCGTACCACTTCCATTGAAGGCGAAGACGTCCAATGTGGGATTTTTACCCACTAAAAACCCCTTGGTGACCCTTTCGGACGCAAGGGCTGATCGCAGCAACGTTACACACACACCGCAAACAGTCCTGCCCTTGCCCCACTTCCCTTAGTGAGGGAGGGTCCTTCTCCGCATGCCCCCCCCCTACTGGACGGCCATGTGCCGTCCCGCCACCTCCTACCTGTAGCGTCGGGGGGTCACCTCTCAACGCTGTTTTTTCGTGGGCCGACCACGAAAGCAGATGGCACAACCAGTACGACCCCTTCGGCCCTGGTTGCCTCGCGGGCGGCGCGAGGGGTCACCGTGGCTATGACCCCTTAAAATCGCGCCTCCCGCGGAGCAACCCTTTCTCTGCATCGGTGCCACCCTCAGCTCTGTGGTTTTAGAAGAGGAGTGGTGCGGTCTAGGATGCTCAAGGGGCCCCCGTGCCAATTCCACCTCCTAAAAGGGAGACGGGCGCGGAGGCAGCAAGTTGCCATACCTCTTCTGACGCCTCGAGCAGGATCGGTACTTTCCGGATCCCATTCGGCGGCCTGCTTCGGTGTGAGGACTTCCTCATAGAAGGAGGCCACGGCGCCCCAGAACCTCTCGTCGCAGACCATGGTTTCCACCGTGGCCCGCGGCGAGAGATCTCACCCAATTACGCGCTGGAGGTCCTGCCTTTCACGGGCATTCCTCCAGCGCGTGCTTCGCGGAGTCACACTCCGCGCCCTAAGAGCGGCACTCAGCCGTCGCCTCCGCCCCAATTTTGCACAGGTACTCACCGAAACATCCGTGTCCGGTGAGCATCTGTGTGACTCTACTGTCCTCGGTAGGTCAGTCTACCATGGCCGCGGACCATCCATGCATCCAAGCATGGGAGGACCGTCCCGACTGCCCTTTTGTAGGCGGCGCAGCTCGACTCGAACTGCATCTGCCACGCGCTGCGGTCCATCAGCCGGGACAGGCGCTTCCATTCCTCGGTCACTTCGGGTGTTGGGGGGTTCCCCGAGATGCAGAGGGCTTGACGACGCCAGTGGTTGTCGGCATCGGCCTCCGCCTGGATCTCAAATGGGATCACCTCTGCCAACACGATGGCCGCCTCATAGGATATGGTTCGGTATCCCCGGATCAGCCTGATGGCCATCCTCCGTTGTATTGTACGAAGGATTTGCCAATATCGTCGGCAGGCCATTAGGCCTCCGGCTCACACCGGTGACCTATATGGGGTTATCGACCGAACTACTTCCATATAATGGCGGCATACCCTCTCTTCTAGGAGTAGGCGACTAGTAGACGATTCCGAAGGGTCGCCACCCCTTCCACGCGGGAGGCCAGTCTGTCGAAGTGACCTTCGAAGCGCCAGCGGCTGGCCAGGTCGAGACCTAGGTATTTAAACCTACTCCCGACCTTGACTAGGCTATCACATATGCGGATTCGAATCTGGGGTGATCGCCACGACAGAGGCAGCCTGTGGAACCAGGCAGCCTCTGTCTTCTGCGGCGAGATTTCCAGCCCCAGAGCTCGAATCCTGGCGACGATGAGTGCCACTACCAATTCCACGCGGCTGGCCGTCCTCGCCCAGTCCCTCACTACCACGATAATCAGAGTGTCATCCGAATAACAGATGACACTCGTACCGGATGCAAAGGGCCTCCGCAATACAGCGTCGTACCCCAGGATCCATAGGAGCGGATCCGTACTGGAACCCTGGGACACGCCGCTGGTGCTCGCTCCCTCGAACATCTCGTTCCGACCTGGATACTCTATCCAGCGGTTCGACAAATAGTCGAACAACACGGCTCGCATATAGGGAGGAACTTTGTGCACGCGAAGTTCCTCCCTGATGCATTCCCAGTGTATTGTGTTAATCGCGTTGGCGATGTCTAGACTTACCGCCAACGCCACCCCACCCCGGGAAACGGCCGAGTCCGCGATGGACTTGACGCGATCTATCGGAAAGCAGAAGCCGAACTGACACTCGGCCAGACCGTGCTGACCACTGGATGCGTCTGTCGCGAGTCGGGAGGCGAGCACTCGCTCTAATAGCCTCCCGATCTCGTCGAGCAGACAGATTGGTCGGTACTCAGGGGGCGACACTACGGGTTACCCGTCTTGGAGACAAGGACTAGCCGCGCACGTATCAACGGAAGGGGCCACTGCCCCGACTGTAGGCAGCTGTCTAGCAGCCACCTCAGTCGGGGCCCGTCAGAATGCCGTCAGACCTCGGGGCTTTGCGGGCCCCGAGGCGCTCAATGGCGGCATAGAGCTTCTCTTTCAGGTCATCTGAGTATTGTATCGGGTCAGATAGCTCGAGCGTTCGTGGCTCTTCCAGATCATCCGGAAAGAGTATTTCCACGACACGCTCGAGTACCTGAGGGTCTAGGCTCTCCGTGACCGGGGGCGCTGCTGGCCGAACATAGTTAATTCCTACGTCTGCCAATCTCACCGAGGTGGACGCTTTTTTCATTGCGTCCGCATAGGGCATTTTGCTGCTGGAGGAGAGGGGGCCGCCGTGGGTCCAGCCCCCTTGGCTGCGCTGCAGGGCGTCACTTGGGGCCCCCCCGCGATTTGAGCCTTTCCATCTTTTTTTTTGTTCTGCTTCCGCCCCTTTTTGTTCTTCCCCGCGCCAAATTATTGATGTCGCTGTTCGCGGAGGCTCGGGCGCGAAGGTCAAATGGGAGGGCGTTGCGGGTAGCACCGGTGTAGGCGCCTGCACCCTTGCAGACTGTGCGCCTGCTAGAAGGCAGTGCAGCAACATTACATCAGATCTCGATTCTCCGTTGTTTCAAACATCTAATACTATATCAGCATAGTAAAACAATGCACGAATGGCACCAACTTGAATACTCAAGAGTAGTTTTTCATTATCTAATGCTTGCAAGTTAGAATACTGCAAGAATACTAAGAATTTTTATACAAATGATGAGATATAAGTAAAATAAACTGTCGCGTCGCGTATACAGTGTTTAGAAATACCGTTATGGTCATTTTACCGTCATTGGGTTTTCTAACAGCTGATAAGACCGAGGGTAGGATTTGCTACGTGACTTTTTCATTAATTTCCAAACTGCGAAACTCGGGCTTTCTTTAATTGCTGTACGACCCTTTATGTCTCGAGTCAGGCAAAGAGTGTTCGCCATGTGCGCGAATATTACCTGAGATGGAAGTCCGGTTTCTGCGCGGATCGGCGTAACCCTTCCGTCGAGCACAATAGAAAAAGACTTTTCACCAATGTGTAGCTTGGTTTAGCCAATAAGAATATGAAAATAGTTACTGCGTTTCCCACTAACGCGTCAACACACCACTGTAACAATTACTTTTACTTCAACGAAAAGGCAAAACTGATCAATTATCCCCCTGAAAATAGTCCGATTTATGTCGGGTTTGGACTTCTCCTATATTTATTCATAACATTTTCAAGAAAATACACTGAAAGGAGTACAAGTTTAAATGCTTACTCATGCGTTATGTTGCGATACGAATTGTATTGTTATTAAATATAGTCCGATTCATATCGGGTTTGGGCTTATTTTCATCATGAGAATCTCCTAGATTTATTCATAACATTTTTAAGAAAGTACACTGAAAGGAGTGAAAGTTCAATTTTTATTCATGGGTGATTTGTTCTGTGTGTTTGTATCTTGTATCCCGAGCGTCGGTCGCCGCCGGCTTATCTTATAATAACATCTCGCTTCGCCGAGGCCCGTCGCCAGCGTTTCCTAGGGTGGAACGATGATGTCAAGCGGTATCGATACGGCTCCAGCCGATCCGAGCTTCCCTCTCTAAGGCTTTGCTCGGCTCGAGCCGTATCGATTACCCATCACTAGGCGTGTGTAGAAGGCAGCTTCCCTCAGCATACACACGCGTGCCCCCTTTAAATGGTTGCTCGCATGAGCAACCTTTAATACCATCGCCAGCCTCACTTCGATGAGGTCACCGAAGTCGGTAACGGGTGCCTCCCACATTCTGGCCGTCACGTCCTCTGCAGGGGGGAAAGGTTTGCACCATCTGTAGACCGGGGGTGCTTTCACCGCCTGGACCAGCAGATCCCTCTCCGCCGGTTTCCTCCCGCCTGTTTGGCGGCCTCCAGGAGGACCTGTTTGGTCAATAGACCAGCGGGCTCCCCTACGGTTGCCTCCGTCGAACGCTTTTTGGCGTTGGCCGTCTGCCAGCTTCCCCCGGCGAGGTCGATGTATGACGATCGGACAGAGAAAGTCGAAAATACATCGGACTCTTCTCCGCCGTCGCTGATCGTCAGCTCCTGTGTCCCCGGGTGCCCACCCCCATTTGCCGGGTCCCCACTCCGTCCAGGACTGGCACCTTCGGTCCCATTGTGGAAGGGGGGTCCTCCCCATCGTGGGTGTCCCCTCTCCTGCTGTTGCCTCCTGCTCCGCCGTCTCTAGCGGGTTTCTGATCTTTCCCGTGTGTTCTCCATTTTTAGTATCCATGTTAAGTATTTTATTTCTTCCGCACGCCCATTATGGGACCCCCACTGCTGTCGGGGCACTTTCGCGGGTTGTAATAAACTCTATTGAAATGAGCAGCTGCTGAGAAGCTGGTTTTCGGGTGGTCAGCCCTAGTTGACCCTGTGATGCTAAGAATGATGTTCCGGGATAGGCCCGCGCCATAATGATGTTAAAGGTTTTCCGTCACCCCTATCGTACGAGCGAGTCCCGATCCGAGCGACTCCCAGTAGTAGTAGTAGTAGTAGTAGTACGTTTCTCCCGGGGGAGGGGAAGTGCGATTTCCCCCCCAAGGCCCAGCTGTGGCTCAAGGCGCCTGTTAGCTATCAAAACAGCCCCCGTCCGCGTTAGCAGAGGGGACTGCCGTGGGCATTACCCGGGGCTAATATTTCCCCCGGCTTTCCAACCCGACCAACTTTTTTTAGGCCGAGCGACTCCCAGACTCGTACCTCAGGGTAGACGTTGTGGTGGTTTAACATCCCACCACACAGGTTATGCAGGGCAGCCGACCGTGCTCCCCCGCCATACCCACGCCCGGTTCAACCCATGCACTGGCTCCAGTCAGCGATCGCGAGCAGTCCTCCCGCGTTAAACATATGACTTCCAGGGCGTGACACCCTTCCACCACAGAGGTCAGGTACTGACATCATTAACCAGGGGGTCAGGGGGTATACTACTTTCCCCTTGGCTAGTCTGCAGGGAATTCCCCCCCCCCCCCCCCCCCCCCCCCCCCGACAAGCCGCATTTGGCTTGACACCACCCGAGCCTTAGCATCCCATCGAGCATCCGCCCAAACTGAAGATTTCTCCCCATTTCAGGTTTTCGCATGACGGAATCCCAGGGCCGATCACGAGGAGGTGGCCCGAGTGGATTTGATTGCTGGCAGGTCATCTGGCTCCCCGAAGCCGGCCGCCAATGACTCACGGGGTTTATTACCAAGTGAATATCGCATGGCCTGCCGGCGTCGGATTGCCCGTCAGTTTTTGAGACCCGCGGACTACCCCCGGAGTCAAATCCTGTCGCAATCTACGCCCACTCTTTCTACCTTACCCAAGCACAACCTTGCCCAACTATTTCTTCCTCCGTTCCTGATTTTTTCCTCGAAGTTCCATGCTCTTTTTGCTCCTCTGAAACTCATCTTTTGCTTCTTTGTCTCGTCCCGTACCAGGTACTCTGGAGTCTCCCATTCAACCCCCAGCACCCATCTTAGAAATCTTCCCAGACTCCTTTCTATCTCTACCCTCTCTTTCCAACCCCAAATCTCCACCCCATACCCCATCTCGGCCCACACGAAGCCGTCGTCAAAAACCACAGCCTTCTTTTTACATTATCATTAGAAAATCTTTTTCCTAACCCCCATACTTCTCTCATGGCTCCGACTCCTTTTCTCACCCTTTCCTTCACCTGCCTTTCTTGTCCCCCACCCCTTATAAAATGATACCCCAGGTATTTGTAGTCTTCCATCTCCTCTCCTTCCATTTCCATACCCACTTATCTGCATTCCTCCTGCCGAACTTTACTACGTTTTCTCCACGCTTAGCTCCAGACCTTTTTCCTCTAGGTACTTCTTCAACTCCTCTAGCATCAGCTTAAGACCCCCAGTTTCCTCTGCTAACAGTACCATATCGTCTGCGTACTGTAGTAGATATAGTTTTCTTCCGCCGATTACTACTTCTCCATTTTCTCTCTCCTTTAGCCTTTAGTCTCAGAGGACATCCCTGTCTCACTACCCTCTCTGCCCAGAACATCCCTTCTCTCTCTTCCCTTCCGACCCTCACCCTATTCTCTGTCTCTACATATAGCTCTCTTATCTTTTCTTTCAGCCTTATACTCATCCCAACCCTCTCCATTTCTTCCCATAGTTTCTCCCTCACTAGAGTCAAATGCGGCTTCTATATCTATAAAACATGTGTACAGTTTTCCCCCTTTTTTCGATATCTCCCTATTCACCATGTAATTTAGTACATATACGTTTTCCATCGTGCCCATCCCTTTCCTGATCCCCGTTTGACTCTCCGATATCAGTCTTTTGCACTCTATTTCCCCCTCTAATTTATTTTCCAACATTCCTGCGTACACCTTGTATGACATATCCATCAGTGTTACTCCTCTGTAGTCTTCCACTCTACATCCACTCCCTTTTTTTAATATTGACTCTACTGTGGGAACGGGAGAGTAAACGACACCACGTCGACTTTCGGATGTTGTTTGTACTGCCTTTTGTATGCCCTTGGAACGGATCTCGAAGAGGGCCGTCGTCTGACGCATTCAACGAGTATATTCTCGATTATTCGAAAAGGTATACAGACGACAGTCCTCGCCGTCCTGAGAACTTTCGCCCAAGCGGTCGAAACGCGCCTTATCGCGGCGCGCGGATTGACATCTCCGCCGGTACGTCGACCTGGCAGCGCGTCGTATAAAGCAGCGCGCTCGTTCACGTGCCGCGACACTACTACACCTACATTCCAGTTTTCTGTCCACTCTTCCCATAGCCCCCTTTTAATTCTTTTTCCTCCATATTTCCTCACCTCGTTCTCTAAGCCGTCCTCGCCAGCTCCTTTCCCATTCAGGTTTTTCGCCATTTCCTGTATCTCTTTTCTGTTCACTTCCTCTTCATCCTGTTCCCTTTTGCCCATCTCCCCCTGCTTAACCCTGTGTTTCACTCCTCCCATTCTCCTCATAACATAATCTGTCCACTCCTCTCTCCCTATACCCTCGTCTACTCACCTCCCCTTCCTTCTTAACCCTTTCAAAAATTTCCACACTTCTGCCCCTGTCCTTGCTCTTCCTACTTCCTTTATCAACTCTTCCTTCACTTCTTCCTTTATACTTTTGCATAATCTGTATATTACCTTTTTTGGCCTTATATTCCTCTTTATCACATTTTCCTTTCCTCCACTCTCTTAGTTTTTTCTTTACTTCTTTCTTCTTCTCTTTGCATTTACCGACGCACCATTCATTCCTCTTTTTCTTCCTTTTTTCTTCTACACTTCCCTTTTCTAATGCTTCCTCAACTACTTTTCTTAATTCCTTTAACCTTTCGTCCACCTCTTCCCCTCTTATCTCTATCTCTTTCCGCATTCTCTCATCCCAAACCCTTTTCCTCTTCACTCTCTTCTATCTTCCTCTCTTCCCTTCTCTTCTCTCTTCCTCTCTTCCCTTCTCTCCTCTCTTCCTCTCTTCCCTTCTCTCCTGTCTTCCTCTCTTCCCTTCTCTCCTCTCTTTCCTCTCTTATCACTCCTTTCAGCTCCACTTCTACTGGCATATGGTCCGAGTCTATTCTGTCCTCTATTGTTATTCTCCCTATACTATCTGCCATTTCATCGCCTAGCAACGCATAATCTATAACTGTATTCCCCTTTGCCCCAACATACGTGAATTCACGTCTCCCTCTACGCATCTGTTCAATATCTTCCAGCTCAGTTCCTCCACTGCTTTCACTAGTTTCTTTCCTTCCCTATTATTCACTTTATCCTTCTAATTTCTTTTCCCTCCATCCTCCTCATCGTTTTCTTTCCCCTCCCCCTTCTTCTGCCGTCCTTGCACTAAAGTGCCCTCTTATTATCGTCCTTTCTTTTCCTATTCCATCCATCCATCCCCTTAGCCATTCTAACTTCTCTCCTATATTTTCATTAATATATACCCCTATTATATACACCCCACTACCCACACTCTTTGGTTATCTCTTATTTTTCCTATCAACCCTCCTCTTCCCTCGTTTCCGACGATATCCATCCTTTTCTCACCTACTATCTCTTTCCTTATTCCCATAATCACTTTTATGGGAAAACACCCTTTTTCCCTCCCATTTTATTTACTCTTTCCGCGCATTGTTTCCTCCATGTGTACCCTTTTGGCAATTCCGTTTCTATCCTCCCCCATCCTTTCTCTTCTATCCACGTTTCTATTCATACCATTCAGGGATGGAATAAGGAGCGAAGCGCTCGTTGCGAAGCGGTATGTAAGCGGTCTTTAAGCGGTAGCGCCACGCAGTTTAGGGTCCGAATCGTGAAATCGCTTCCATAACAGAAGCGCTCGAAGTACCTACCACCGGTTATTTTCTGTGAACCACTACTCCCTGTAAATGACCATCTGTGAAGCGGTACTATAAATGCTTCTTTGGGTTTTAGAATCGCGTCCCGGTTACCTGTCTGGCGCTTCTCCTAATCCAGGGAGGGAAAAAGAAGCAAACCGGCTCGTACAGGAGCGGTTTTACACTACTCAGATACGGTTCCGAATAACGGAAGCGACTTCACAACAGAGTCCGTCTACAACCGCTCCTATTACCGCATGTCCTAGTGATTAATTTAGCTGTCCCAGTGTCTGAACATAACATTCAATAAATTATGCTATACCTAATTCTTAATAGTAAAACATGATACTTTGTTTTTACGTTGTAAAAATCCAAATAAAAGCGTAACAAATTTAATTTAATGCAATAAGTAAAAGAAACAAAATTATAAAAAAAATAATAAAAATTCTGAACTAACTCTATACATGTATACGTTATAAATTAATAAATAAATGACGCTAAGGAAAAATTGCATTGTATTATTATGTATATGTTACATATTTGTTAAAAGCTTTTAAACATTTATCTTTATACATTCTGGAAAGTGTGCATTACAAATAAACATAGTGGATTTAACTTTGGTTTATTATAAACGTTTTATAGAAAATATATATTTTAAATAAAACAAAATTAAAATTAAACAAAGTTAAACAAAGTTAAACAACTTATGTCTTATTACATTATTATTATTATTATTATTATTAATTAATTATTTCTAATTTAAAATTCATATCTAATAGCACATGGGTTGTTTAGATTGTAGATTTCGGGTTACAAACCTAACCCAGACCTCTCCTAAAGGGGGCACGCGTGCACATTCAAATAATGAAGCTGCACGGTTACGATTCGATGCCACTGTGCCGAACTCGCGAACATTCCATTACAGATACGAGTTTAATTAATTTAGTTTTACTAATTGTATTTATATCCCATAAATTGTTTATAGATTCTTAATATTCTTGCAGTATTGTAACTTGCAAACATTCGTAGTGCTTCAATTTCCCGTAATAATGTACGCGTTTATTTCTTGTTCGTTTCATTTCAATAGCTTACCTTTTTAATCTTTTCGACACCCTTATACAACAGACGAAGGTTCCAACATTTGGTCGGCAGCCGACACCGCTCGCGCAGTACCACCGAAGCGAAGAACAATATCGTCATAAACTTGTACAGTTAGGTGACTCCCGCAACCCGCAACCTTAGCGCGGTCATAACATCCTTACATCTTTTTTGCAATATTAAAAGATAAGGTACGATATTGAAAGACGAAAACTATGGAAGGACGTTCATTAACGTATACATTATTTTAGGAATTATTACATTACGCTGAAAATACAGCCATCTTACACATTTGTAACTCAGATATAAATAATGTTTTTAGCGTGTAGGGCATTTGTTTCGATACGGGCTGTTTGCCGCAAATTTCGTTTGAAAATCGCTGGGATCGCTCAGCGCTGAGCGTGGAGGTTGAAGGAGGACTTTTGCTCGAGTCAAAGTAAAACACACGACAAAGTACGATAATAGACCGAACACTTAAAACGTTTATTGAACGATATACAGTAACTAATACGAGAAAAAAATGCGATGCGCGTGAGACAAGAAATGTTGGCTGTTTGCAACGAGGAAATTGTGCGACAGCAACGTGAGGCACGTGCAAATTGACGCGTGAGAACAGTACCGGTATTATTCCTGTTCAGATCTATGGTCTGTTTTTCGAAAGATGATGCCTGGGAGGTAGTCCCGAGTTTTCGCGGTGTTGCCGCGATCGCGAGACACCTACGGCACTTGTGTCTCTCTCAGTCTTCGCGTCTTGGCCAATGACGTGCGACCGTCGATGCGAGTCCTCGCCTACGGTCGTCAGTCTCCATCACACGTATTACAAACCTCTCGAGAAGGTCCTACCTATAATCTCAAGGAGTGGGGACTGCGTTCGGCACGCGCCCGTCAATTATCCATTGTCTGGAAATGGCGGAGAATGTTGACGAGACGCTGAACGTTTTCACACGTCAAAAGTTAAAATACATGAACAAGAAAAAGTTTATTTCCTTTGAAAGAATGTATTGTACCCAAATATTGAGTAACATATTAAAAGGGGATTAAATTAATACGTAGGTTATTAAACGCTACACGTGGAAATCGCAGGGTAAAGAAGGAAGTTGGTTTACCGACCGTCTGAGCGAGAGGCTCTTGTGTCGAAGTGCTGGAGGATGGAAAGAGACACACAGTGGCATTGAGACCGTCACAACGTCGCACGAAATACGTAGCTCCCGTTGGATTACCCTCCAGGCCACGCGCCGAAGCAGGCCAACCTCCCAGGCATCATCTTTCGAAAAACAGACCATAGTCTGCGGGCTGTCCGTGTAGGACACTGCTCGAGCAACGAGAGTCCTTTTTTGCATACCTAGGTGATTGGCGGTGAGTCATCGCGCAATACAGGTGTGTGTTATGATTGGTTTCGCCGAATTCGCGTAATATTTCTCGGAACGAGGAGCGCGACGGAATCTCGCGAGACTTTGTCGAAACTCAGGAAACCTCGGCCGTGCGACGTTGCGCGAACGCCTTAAACGAATTTCAAACAGCATTAAATTGTTGTAATGTAACATACATTAAAATACATTAATCTTCAAAAATTGAAATTTATTCTAAGTAAAATCAAATATCATTTAATCCTAACGAACGCTTGTTTGTAACGAAAAATGCTTCGTTATATTTTAACAACTGTGATCCGATATATTCCCACATTTAGTATAATCTTTAATTATTTCAGTAGGCAAACAGGAAACAAAATTTCATTGAATTATTTTCCAGAATTTTGAAAACAGGAATTTATTTATCATTTTTCATGTCATAAGAATGATATTTGAACTTCAAAAAGTATTATTTAAATAGGCCAAACTTGCTAAATTAAAAGAAAAAAAAAATTTCCTACGTTCGACACACTCGAACTCGGAAGTTTGGCGCAAGCCTTGTCCATAAATAGAATGGGAATGGTATTGGTATTTGTGTTTTCGTTACTCTACTACAGAACGGTTAGTCATAAATGTGGGAGCGGTTGTAGGCCTGAAAGCGAACCGTCGGTCGTAAAGTGGTATCGCTTCTCGTCCCGGTATAGGATCGCTTTCACACAAACGCTACTTTTCCCATCCCTGGTACCATTACATCCCATTTCTTTCGTCTGTCCCAAAATTCTGCATCCTTGCCTTCTAAGCCTGGTACGTTCCAGAAAGCTATCTTACACTCTTCGTTTTTCTTGTTCGTTCCTTTTCCGTCCTTCTTCTTCTTCTCTATTTTCTCCCTCTTACTCTTCTTTCCACCCAATTTCTTTCCTTTTTCTATATAAACCCCCCGCTTCCTCCCTCTGCCCTTTTCTAAACATTTCCCCGCTTGCTTCTCTCTTCTCCATCCCTTACCTCATTCCTCTCTTTTGTCTTTCCATTTTCATCTCTCAGCAGCTCTTCCCACTCGTCCCATCTCCATATCTCTCCCGCTATCCATATTTTGTTATAACTTACTTTTACTTTTTTTCCCTTCTCCCTTTCTATCCTTGCCTCCCTGTTCATTATCCACTTTATTCTCGTTTCTTCCTCCGTCAGGTCAACTCCAATCCATTCATTCGTTTCCACCAAACGTTTTTTATTTCCATAGTACTTCTTTTCCTTCTGCGTTCTTCTTTCTTAAGCTTTTAATTTTTCTATGCCTCCTTCTACTCCTAACTCTGTCAAAAGCTTCTCCGTTTCTTTTCCTACTCCTATTTCCCCTTTCTTTTCTATCTTCATACATTTATTACTGTATTATTCCTTCTCTCTGCCCTATCCCTTCTCTCTACTTCCAACTCTACCTTTTTTAACCTTTCTTCTATCTTCTTTCTTTCCTTTTCCACTCCACTCCCTACCACTAGCCCCCCTTCTAAATGTTTTTGTTTTCTTTCAGCTATTCCATCTTTTCTTCTCTCACTTCCATCTTCTTTATTCTTTCTCCTATATCTTCCATCTTTCTACCTACCTCCCTCTTGTCCTCTTCCCATTTCTCTTTTATTTCTTTCCACATCTTCTTCGTCTCTGCCCTTTCCTCCTTCATTTCCCTTATCTCTTCCCTTATATACTTCATCTCCCTTACTAATTCTAGTAATAATTTTGTGTTTCCCTCCACCCCACTATTCTTTTCCGGTGACCTGAACGTCTTTATGCTCTTTTTAAAGACCTCCTCTCCCTCTCCCTCTTCCTCCCTTATATTTCTTTTCCTCTCGTATAGCTCCTCTATGCTCCCTGTAAACGTTATACTTCTTTCCCTTCCGAATCTTTCCAACCTTTCTGCGTTATTTGATCTCCATCTTTTCTTTCCTTCTCCCTTCCCTTCTCCCCGCATCAAATCTCCTCTGCTCCCCCTTTTTTCTCCCTTGTCCGCATTCCTGTTCTCTTCTACATTTATCATTTTCCCTTTTGTCCTTTTCTCCTTATTTCTGTAAAATCCCTTTTCCCTGTAACCCTAATTCTTATTTCACTCCTAATTACTTCGCTGTCTTTAGTTTAGTTTAGCTCACATGACTCCAGGGAGAGAGGGATGTCGATATCTCCCTCCAAGGCCCCAGCACGGCTCAAGCGCATTAGCTTTCTCAGAGCCCGTGAGTCTAAGGTGGGCATTACCCGGGGATATTTTCACCCCGACTTTCCAACCAGATCCTACTTTTGTAGGCTCGGGCCACATGAATCAGTTTCTTTCTTACACCAGTTATGGAAACTTTGAAAATTATGCACCTAATTCCAGGGATCATCTAGCTGGGCCACGCTTGTGAAAAGGTTTCGTGGAACTTACGACTTTACTACCTTACTACCCCGTTACCGTCGACGATACTGTTGTGAGAGATAGAGAGGAGTCTAATGAACTTAACTACCGATCTAACAATGTCCTGTAGTTTTATTAATCCATCATTGTCTGAAATTAATGGTTATATATAATGTTCCGTCGTACCATTATAGTACTTAACAGCAGCGGTTATTACTTTCGAACAACACTCCAATTTAGTCATTCAGTTTTCCGTTGTAATATACGCGTTTATTTCTTATCCGTTCGACTTCAATTGTGTATATATAGTGGGTGATACCGCTTTCGTGGAGCGGACCCTGACTGATTTTACGACTAGATACTTTGTGGCTGACCGAAGACCCATTGATGAAACCGCAGTCAGGTTAGTGTTGTATAAAGCTCGAGTCTTTGATGCTACAAAGCTTAGCCTTAAAGACTCATTCTTTAAGGCTAAAATCATATGAAGCTCGCGGCTCGAGGCTCGAGCTTCATGGCTCGAGTCGTCGAGGCTCGAAACTCGAGCTTTAAGGCTCGGGTCTCGAAGCTCGAGGCTAACACGTTCACTGCCGAGCGTGTTTCTGCTGGTTTTGTCTTCAGCGCCAAAGAGTGATTGCCCATTAGAATCATATAATAATATATTACATAATATGATTATATGTATTGTGCAAACTTATAATGCGTAGTACATTAATATTGCTGCCGGTCATCTATGACTCCCACGGCGTAAGAGTATGTTTTCAGTCGATAATACTATTTTTTGAACATTACAGACAAATTGTTAGTAATGTTTCATTTCGTCTACTATTCAATGGATATTTTGTTTCATTTTTCATTTCCCTTTCTTGGTAACAATCTCTCATGTGTTTGCAGTCATGGCTGTATTTTTTAAAAACTGTATGAAGTATGATATTATAGATTTAGTGTTAATGCCATTATTTAACACTTAAGGGTTTTAGAGGGTTGAACCTTAAAGCTTCAGATTTAATGTGGAATAACACAGTGAAGATTGGAAAAAATTAAGTTTTTTATATATACTGTCAAAGTATAATTTTTCGAAAATATTCTACTAAATACGTAGCTCCCGATAAGAATTTGTTATTTAGGAAACGCTTTTGACGAAACATATCGCCAATAAGGCAAAAGTACGACGTTAGAAGCGCTCGGATTTTGTAAATATATCAGTCTCACACTGTAACTCACCCGGTGAACGTCACACATACACACACACAAGCACACATTATGTAAATACAGTTTATTAAGAAAAAAGCGAAGTGTGTTTTATTTGGTATCATTTCTAAAGATCGCGTAACAGTTCGGCGGTTAAGTGCAAGTATTGCGCAGCCTAAAATGTGAAACAGATTCTCTTTACACTGTTGCTGTTAATTGAAGCAGAATGTATGAAGATTTGTTTTTCTAATTAAAAATAGAAAAGACGGTGTATTCAACTTCCGTATTAGCTCTTCTTAGCAGTCCTTGTAATGGAGGAAATGAAAAAATGGCCGCTGTACTATGTTTTTGTCAACGTATATTTGGCAGTAGTGTTCCTGTGTAGCATAATCGGTCAGCTGGTAATTCATTCACAGATTTCGAGAAGTAAGGTGGCTGAAGTTGTAGCGACCAATCTGATTAAACATGACTCTTTTTAGTAAACGATGCAGATACAGTTCCAAGTAATATTGTAAAGAAATGAAACAGCAGAATAATTTGCTACGTGTACGAAAAATTAATTATTAAAAAGCTCAGTTTAAGATGATAAATGACAATTTAAGGGTAACTAACAAGTAATTATTTCAAAAAATGATTATTAACAGAGCAAGAAGATGATAAGTTAACGAAGTTTTGTAAAAAACCAAGGGCATAAGTAATATTATGATAATCGATATCTTCGATAAAATATCCAAGAGGGTGGCAAGAACTTATAGTATATTTAATCGTCACATCAAGTAAAAGCACCGTTTCGATAACATGGAATTGATCGAGAGCGTCTAGAGCTTTAAAGTTACCACTCACCCTCCCCCCCCAACGAAAAATAGAAAATGTGACAGACTTATTATGTGTTTTTCCCCTATGGTCTTCATACACATTGAATTGTGGTACAATATAATATTTAGAAAATGCTCCTGATTCTGTGTACAGTAATAGATAGTACAGTAGTTACAAAATTTTTTATTCTTCGTATGAAAAATATTATTGTGGCAGTGCACAAAACACATTCCTCGTTCTTTCACACACGGAAGGGGAGATCGGCGTTTCGCATATGACTTCAGTGAACAGAAAGGAAGCGGTGACGAAAGGTGAAACGGGACACAAGCAGTTGACGGAAATCGGAAATCGCAACGAATTGGAAAACAATGACACGCTTCGTCACCCTTCAGACAGGAACAGAGTCTGCCCGATGAATACGATGCTCTGTGTACACGAAAAAAGGGGAAAAAAGTGAACAATACCGACAGACAAGCTGACGATGACATGAAAGCGACAGAAATTTCTCTACGAAGAAATCGAGTGTGCCAAGGAAGAAATCCTAACAAGATATCACTGAAAAATCTTGACATATAATATCAATGGTCAGTAAGGATAAATATTATAGTGGTCTTTGACAGGATTCCTATAATACTGCTAATTGTAAGTATAAAAGGGGAACAGTTAATAGGTACTGCTAAGCAGAAAAGCGGAAGAGTTACATTTATTCACTAAAATATTGGTTTAAATAAAATTTTGTACACTTACAGAATTAGAACGTCTAAGGATTGGTTTATAAGATTGTATCCTGCTTTGGGGGGTAAAACTATTTTAGCGGTCTGAAAACGTAGTGTCACTTTGACAATTTTGAGTGGATAAGCAATGAAATTAATGAAATATCTGTTTGATGGTCCTTATTGTATACATCTTAACACTTTCGCTACCACCACATTGTTTCCAAGATGTTCATCACAGATTGCACTAGATGTTCAGCATTTTAATCGGTGGAATATCCTTATCTTTTTGATTGGAAATTAAACGTATACAAAACAGAGATAATAACATACACAAAATACAGATGAATATTGCAAAACCCATTTCACATTTATCTAAGAAAATTTGCTGACATGGAAATCGGAGCGTGGCCCATATGCAGGATGTTCGACTACTAGTGGGAAAAAATTTAATGGGCGATTCTTTGAGGCAAAATAAGATGAAAATATTTCGTTTGTTAGTTATAAGCGTTTAAAAATTGACCCAAATGATGGCAATCCGCGCGCACTGAGTGTCGGCGGCTCACGGCTGGTAAAGGGCGTACAGTCTGTTTAAAGACTTAACAACGTGTAGGAAAAGTCGGTAGAACAGCTGTCTACTTCCCCGTAGAAGATGTCGATAACTTGTGCCCGCGGTATTTGAGTCGAATCCACTTGTATCGCATTAACTCTGATGACTCGATAAAATTCGTAAGAAATGTAAATATCTTCTTACGAATATTATCGAGTAGAAAGGGCTAATTCCCCCTCTACTTGTCACGTATAACAATTGTCCTGTCCACGAGTATCCATGAAATTAATCCGCACATGCACGTTCACGCACGTTATCGACATCTTCTACGCGGTAAGTAGCTCTACCAACGTTTCCTGCACGTCGTTGAATCTTTAAAGTGACTGTACGCCCCTTACGAGCCGTGATCCACTGACATTCCGTGCGCCCGGATTGCCATCATTTGTGTCAATTTTTAAACGCTTATAAATAAAAACGAAGCATTTTCGCAATTTCGTTATTTTTAATTTTCGTCTTATTTTGCCTCAAAGAATCACCCCTTAAATTTTTTCCCACTAGTAGCCGAACACCCTGTATGTGACGCTGTAGCGACCGTGTTAAGGAGTATGGAACTATTTTTCCTTTTTCAAAATGGCAATGCTGAAGCACTGCAGGTAAAGCTTTTTTTGGGTGGTACCCCCGAAGCTTGCAGTATAAGTACGGTAGATTTAGACCTAGCACAGATAACCAAAATTCTTTATGTTCTACATAAAATTGGCTACAGAAGTACATATGCATATTCTAAAATCGAAAATATTGTTTTTTATAGGAATGGTGGACATTTGAGAAGAAGAGTTTCATTCTCAGCAAAGAAATTTCGTGAAAAGTTGTTTATAACAAGAAAAGTTTTCAATTTATCATATTTTAATAAGTTTTCAATATAATAAATCTACGGTACTTATACTGCTAGTGTTGGAGCACCTCCAAAAATAAACAGCTTCATCTGCAGGGCTCTAGCGGTACCATTTCGAAAAAAGAAAAGTACTTTAAAGCCCTTTAAACAGATCGTTTATTTTATTATTTTAAAAAAAAAAATTGTTAGTGACATTATGTTTTCGGACCACTGGGGTGGTGTTACCATTTAATTGTAATTTAAATTGTATTAAGAAACGTGACTCATGGATAAGTGACAAAATAAAACCAAATAATGTGGATAAATTCTAAATCGGAAAAAGAAAAGTTAGTATGAATTCTGGTTCTGCTTGGTGTTTAACGTATACCCGGGAGTTTGAAACTTTTCATATTCGTGACTTAAAAATGCCCGTGTAATCCCTCGTAGGCAGCTGTAAACTTAAAACTTTTAATTTGGAAACTTCGTTAAAAAAATTTGTAAGTTGTAAGGTTCGGTGAAAATTTTATACGCACAGATTTCATTCATGATAAAAATAAGATAGCATGGACTGACCTATAAAAATCGTTCATTCCTCTAATTTTATTATGAGAATCTCATTGTTATAATTTTCTTCTATTGATTACTCCTCCTGTTATACTGTTTATACTGAATTATCCTGTTTATACTGAAAGATTTTTTCCTCTAACAAATAATTATGTATGTCAATGTTAAACTAGTCTGACATATAAATACTCTTCTTTCTCTATCGATAACAGTTCTTAGAATTAATTAATGTTCTCCAGTTACACGAACAAATCTCTGAGTCACTGTGTATATTCGATGCTGTTAAATGAATTAAATGGAAACTATTGCGAATAGATTTATATTAAAGAAGATATATTTGTTTATATGCATGTTAATAGGATAAGTAAATTTTGGGAATCCGATAAACAAACTATACATCCTCAGTTTGCGTCTAGTATTGAGTATACTAGTAACAGTTTTATTAATAAGGGAACTTCAGTAACCTAAAACTTCCAATATTTTTCAAACTTTGCAAGTTTATAGAGGATCACAACATTTATTTATTTATTTAAACGACAAATTATACATTTTATGCAAAATGAAAACCCGTTAAATTTTCATTTTAACAATTTCTTTTATATCTACTATAGTTTTCAAGATATAAGGCAAAAATTCATGTAGACAAACACACATTAACCTTGACGGGATGTTTCACCCAAAAGAACCAAAAAGTAGCAAAACACAAAAATTGTCCAATACTTCAATAGTAGTAGAAGACCTTTTTGAGGTCCCCTACAGATTCAGTTTAAAAAAATCTAAATTTTTGGTCTACCGCAGTTCTTTTAGAAAACAAAGGAAAAAAAAGATATTCTTCCTCAACTTTATCTGATATAGAGTTCGCTAGTAACAGTTGCAACAAAGTGTATCGAGAATTTTACCGTCTACTCGAGGTCTATAAATCACCCGTGGCTTTCATTAATGAACTTTCGCCGCCGTTGTTTCATTTGTCTTGAATCAAAAGCGCCACGAAGTTCGTGTCGCCTCGAAGTCTGTTCGATCAGTGCGCTAAGTTCGAAACTTCGTGCTCTACGTGGCCGCATGAAAAAGCAGACTGACCCTAACGGCGGAAGTCTTCAAGGTGGGTGAAAATTGCTCTGTAACCTGGCAACTCGACGCGCATTATTGGCGAATAGCCAAATTGCTTCCACGGCTACACAGTCATCCGTTCCTTCGTGCGACTTTTTCTCTTCTTCCGCGTCGGCAGTATTTTGTTACGAACCGCTCGACTTTGTAATCTGACAATGTTCCCCGTTAAATATTATTTTACAACGACTTTGCGTAAAGGTTTTTTTGTACCCTTCGGGGAAAAACTTTTCAGCAGGCCCCTTTGTGAATGGGCTTAATTAAACTGCCAATAGAACAGTTCGAATGTTGTAAAAAGGAAGTCTATTCTGGGGTACTAGTAATACAATTTGATTACCCCGACCCGCGATATTTTGGCCTTGTTATGTAGCAAGAAGAAAAGAAGAATAATACGAATAATCGAGTAATTTTGGCTTTACATTTTAGACATACTCTTTAAATTTTATAAAGAATTGCTTGTTACCCTTTTATTAAGTTTAGCATGTAAATGCTCAGTTTCTTAACATTATGTTTCAAAGGTTTCACAGTGTGCATATGTATGCCTTGAGGAACATGTTAAGTTTCGAATTTTGAATTGCAGTTCGCGGCCATGCAATAACGAGTGCAAAACTAAGTGGTCACTTGCGGTCAGCGAAAGGTTTTTCTCTAATAGGGTTTGTTTACCACCATTGTAATTCACTTTATTTATTACAACAGTGTTCTACAGAAATATTTCTCAGAAAATAAAAACAAAATCTACATTAATATTTAAATATTCGGAAAAACGACTTAAAGAATTTTGTACTAGTAAGCTACTAAGGCTATTGTGTATACTTAGTTCATTTGGGCGAAACACACAATTCACTAATTTATTTAAAGACGTTAAGTAATGTACCTGTATAAAACCTAATGCAAAGTGTTATAATGTAACATAGGTCGTAACAGCTAGTAAGCTGAAGTGGTAATAAATAAATAAAACAAAATTATTTAAATCTTTATAATTTACTGCTATATATATATATACAGGGTGTCTCAAAATTGTCTTTTTTCCGGGAAATGAGGGGTTGCTGGGATGATTTGAAACCACTTTCTCTTTAGTGAAAATGTTAGCTGCAGCTTTGTTAACGAGATATTAGCTTAGTTTTCGAGATATAATTCATAAGCACAAGCCATTTTCACTATTTCTTGAACAAATTCTTTCTCTTGTTAAATTGTACGATGGCACTTCTGCAAAACGCGTGTGCGGTAGTTAGCGTCAATGTCTTTTAAGTGGAGTCGCAAGCCGATACCTTGTAGCTCAGGGACCGTTGGAGAATTTACAAGGGTTTTTAGCCTACGTGAGATCTTGAAGGAGGGTCCGTGACACGAAACAGACCTGGCGTTGCACGGTCGCGAAAGACCACGGTGGATCTTTCGGATATCGGTGGCCTACAGGAACGTTTATGTGAAACAGATGCGTGAAAGTTAGAGATGGCCAACAATCCGATATTGCGTTGTCTTGTGAGCAAGGACATTGTTCCTGGAGAATCTGGCTGGCACTCTCGTTCGTCAATTTATAGGATTTCAAGGGTGGTTTTGAGAGAAGCAGTTATTGTGCATTGGTTGTTTGGCCGCTCGTATCTTCCGAGTTGTGTGACGTAGGCGGTCCGGAATCGGGAAATCATCCTAAATTGTCATTGGTCCTAACATATTCCCACCTAAAGTTTTACTACGGAGTTTTGGGGATAAGATGAAGTTCCTTAGGAAAAATCACAGACAGTATGTCGTGACATTCAGTAACAGTGAAACATGTATTCGTCGCACGAGTATTTTGGTATTTTTCTTCACGTAGAAATAATACATTCCTCTATAACAATAAATTAACGTAGGAGCAACACGATAAATAACAACACTATTCAAAGTAAATAATATGATTCTGTCAAATGGACAGTGTTAGTGACCATACAGTGAAATAAACACCGCCAGTGCGTTGACCCGACCGCACTTGTCAATACCTTTTTCGGTGGTGCCGTATACCTGCTACCAGCTGTACACTAGCTGTCACCCAGCATAAATGATTTCGTCCGTTGATGACCAGGATCGGTTCAGTGACCTAGTGACACAGGTTTGCAAACTGCAGGTGAATTTTCGAAAGGGTGAGTTCTAATCAATTTTTTTGTGATTATTATTTTTTTAATTTAACGCAAGCTATGACTTATTTCCGGCGATAATTCTGCAAGTTTGTGTACCTAAATTTTTCTTTAGGCTTTTTGAAGAAACTTATTCATTATCAGTAACATTGTTGCCCGATATTAAACTACGAATTATTACGCCAATACCGAACTACGATCACTTCTTGTTCATTCATTACATTACCTTTTCGTTAATACGTTATTTGAAAAGGAAATTTACAAATTTCTTGGCCTCTCTCTATAAATAATTATTAGTTTCCATTCTATTTAAAAAAGTAAACGTGCATTCGTCTTTCTACGTTACGCATAATTTGCCTACAATTATGCTTCATTTTGTAATCTCTTTAAATAACAAACGACAGATGATGAAAAGTATGATTTTATTTGTTACGTCTTTCTTATTTGCTATTAGACGCAGTTCGGAGCTTCATAGTACAAGCGCAGTGCGTAGTCACCGCTAGCGCGGGAACTCGGCTGGCAAACTCGCGCTGTGATTGGTCGCGGTTTTTCGTGAATATCTCGGTAACGAAGCCTCAGATTACATTGTTGCTAAGGAAAAGCTTGTTCCAATTCATTCCTCGACTGCCCCATTACCCTTTGAACTTATAATTAATACAACTCGAGCGGTAAAGTTGTATTGGTGTGTGAACGGTCGACCTGATATTATTCTAAACTAGAGGAAAAAAGTATATCGATAATACTACAGATTTTTGGATCGTGTTATGGATTCAAAATGAACTACGCGGATTTATAAAATAACCGTATAATTAATCAGTCTTTAGTTACAAATGTGTTATGTAGTGTTGCCGCGTAGTAGTAAGTAATAATGAAATAATAACTATTACCGAAATAAGTAGGTGCTCGGTGTTAACGTACTGGCGATGCGGGGTTTGTGAGTGGATTTTACGGAATAATGCCAAGTAATAATTCTAGCCGGAATACGCACAAAGTGTTCACGGTTTGCGACAAGGTTAACTGGATTCGAAAGGAAACTTGAGCCCGATCTCACTAACGTAATGACCATCTCACAAGAACGTGACGCGGCGTAACTCCAAAGGCGATGGTACAGCTCTGATCCCCTGAGGATTGAAATCAACGGGTTTATATAGGCCTAGAAATTGGTGGGGACGCTATGAAATTCGGTATAAAGAAATTTTTTACTGTTGAAGTAACGTCACGCTTCCTAGTTTTTTGGTTACCACGCCGTGGGAATGAGTTTTACTCCCTCGCTTACTCAAGAGATAACGAAAACGTAAGGGCGTCTTCCTTTGACGGGTGCGAGCTCAGACTATTAGAGCGAGAGGTATGATAAAAAATTCTTCATACGTAACAGGCCTATGGAAGTATTGCAAATTTTTTATAAAAATTCGCTGGTATTACAAAACGGGAAAACATTACCATGCCTTGAAAATGAGCCGTACTTACTTATTCCAAAAAAAACGTTCTGCTGAAATTGAGTAACTCTACTTCATGTAAGTGTCAACAATTTCTCTACTGATAGGCAACGGTCCATGGCTTCGCCATGCCGACGACCACTATTTTGAACTAACATTTAATTCGAAAATTAAACTGGCCGCGCAAGAGCGGGTACGTCAGCTAGTATTATACAGAGTGTTCGACTACTAGTGGGAAAAAATTTAAGGACTGATTGTTGGAGGCAAAATAGGACGAAAATCAAGAATAACGAAATTGCGACAATTGACATAAATGATGGCAATCCGCATGCACGGAGTGTCAGCGGACCACGATTCGTAAAGGGCGTACAGTCAATTTAAAGACTCAACGACGTGAAGGAAAAGTAGATAGAACAGCTGTCTACTTACCTCGTAGAAGATGTCGGTAACTTGTGACCGCGGTATTTAAGTCAAATCCACTTGTATCACATTAACTCTGATTACTCGACAAAATTCGCAGGAAACGTAAATGTCTTCTTACGTATATTATCGAATAGAGAGGGTTAATGCCCCCTCTAGTTGTCACGAATCACAATTGTCCTGTCCACGTGCATCTATGAAATTAATCTGCACATGCACGTACACCACAGAGGTACTCGAAAAGTGTCCACACACACTGCACGATTGTCCCGTTCGCGAAAAATGTCCACACACTGCGCGAATAATTAGACCCGCAAGCGGTTCCTCCGTTGAGTTTAACACTCTACACGTTACAGAAAACTAAGACTCAAAATAATTAACTTACAACTATTTAACACTAATTTTTAATAATAACTATTTATATTAATTTTTAACACGCAATAGTTAATAAAACCTACAATATTTAATGAAACCAGCAATAATTAATAAAACCAGCAATAATTATTAAAAACTAGAATAATTAATTTGCATTATTTATAACGACGACGTAGGCAACACTACTAAATAATCACTACGTAATCCCTAAATAAACTAAAACTTAGTTTCCCGAACATGAACTCAATTTGCTCGTAGAATGCACAAGGCACCGTTCGGAAAGGACAACTGATATTGTTGAACTGATTCTCCTTCGTTAGGATCGATGTGGCGTAATAGGTCGATCCCCACTCTTTCATGGTCAATACTTTTTGGGAAGGAAAAGCTGCATGTGAAGATGTCTTGGAGATCGCGTTTCTTTTCGTATATTCTTAGAGCAACATCTGTATTTTGTTCTCATACACCACTCGGGGCCACTTAGCCACGATGCCTAGGGTGTGCGAATCTGGACATTATAAAACTGTCTCTCGTTTTCTGCAGGGCGATCATTTGCGGGTTGCCTGTAACGTGTTACTGCCATCGATGAAGATCTTGCCTACTGTATTTTGCGGGTGTCTCTCTTGACATTAGCTTGTAAAAAGAACTTTCAACGTCGAATGCCAACTCCATGTTAGAAACGGTTCATATTGCACCGAATGTATGTTTAACAATTTTATTTAAAACTTAGTTTCATTCTAATATCATTTTACGTTTTGTATGATCCATGTTAATTGCATATTATTTTTTTGCGGATACAAGAACCTCGAACACTTGGTGTAAAATCGAAGTGGTAATGAAATGTGCAGTGTACATAAAACATACAGTAAGTCAACATTCAATATGTCAGGAATAAAGATATTATCCTATCGGGGGAAGCTTCGAACGATAAGCAATTAACGCATCCACTCGTTTAAAAACATCGTTCAGCATCCCGCGACGCAAGACAATACCTTCATAAACGGCGACCCTTGCCGGAGTTTCCGAACGAGCGCCTCAGTCAGTTTCCGAAATTGGGCGTTTTATTAGGTCGAACAGGACTGAACGATCTGACATGGTTGAAGTTCTTTTTAGAAGTAAATGTCAAGAGGGACAGCCTGAAACACAATAGGCAAGGTCTTCGTAGATGGCAGTAACACGTTACAGGAAATCCGCGGGTGGTCGCACTGCAGAAGACAAGAAACAGTTTTATAATGACCGGACACGCACACCCTCGGCGCGTGGCCAAGTTGCCCCGAGTGGTGTATGAACAAAAATACAGATGTTGCTCTAAGAATATACGAAAAGAAACGCGACCTCCAAAACATTTTCCCATGCAACTTTTCCTTCCCAAAAAGTATTGACCATGAAAGAGTGGGGTCGACCTATTACACCATATCGATCCTAATCAGGGAGGATCAGTTCAACAATATCAGTTGTCTTTTTGAAACTAAGTTTTAGTTTATTTAGTGATTACGTAGTGATTACTTAGTAGCGTCGCGTACGTCGTTGTTATAAATAGTGCAAATGAATTATTATAGGTTTTATTTATTATTGCAGGTTTAATGAAATATTGTAGGTTTTATTAATAATTGCGTGTTAAAAATTAGTATAAATAGTTGTTACAAATTAATTAGTGTAGGTTAAAAATTAGTGTTGAATAGTTATAAAATAATTATTTTGAGTGTTAGTTTTGTGTAACGTGTAGAGTGTTACACGCAACGAAGGAACCGCTTACGGGTCTAATTAATCGCGCAGTGTGTGAACATTTTTCGCGGTTCGGGACAGTTGTGAAATGTGTGTGAAGACTGTTCGCGGATGAGACAATTGCGTAGTATGTGAGGACATTTTTCGCGGGCCGGACAATCGCGCAGGGTGTGTGAACACTTTTCGCGGACTTCTGCGGTGTACGTGCATGTTCGGGTTAATTTCATGGATACTCGTGGGAAGGACAATTATTGTACGTGATAACTAAAGGGGGCGTTAACCCTCTCCACTCGATAATATTCGTAAGAAGATATTTACATTTCTTGCGAACTTTATCGAGTAATCAGAGTTAATGCGATACAAGTAGATTCGACTCAAATACCGGTGCGGATTCCCATCATTTGGGTCAATTTTTAAACGCTTAAAGTGCTCTTTCGTTAATAAGAGAAAATAAGTACAAAGAAATTGATGCTCCTCCGTTAGCAGCAACACTGGTGAGTTTCATAAGCGCTGGCAACTCAGCAACAAAGGCAATCGGCACTTTTGACGACGGCATCGTGGCGAACGGCGAAGTATACGCAGTGAGATTGCACGTGGTTCCAACGTATTCGATTCCACATGACGTCATGCTGGAACGGGATTTTTTGAAGGACGTCAACATACAGATGCGCCAAGGTGAAATAATTCAACTACGGAAAATTGTGAGCGATAATCAGCCGACGGCAAACACTACGGTGTTCGAGAATGAAGGTAATGTTAAGGTAGATTTAGAATATACCGTAGAGACCGAAAACAGAATATGTAAAGAATTGCGAGAAGTACTATTGATTGAAGAAAATGAGTTAGAAGTTAAAAATCAATACCGGGACAGAATAGAAAAATTAATCAACGAATATCGACCGGCGACAAAAGTAGAAACTACAATAGAAACGAAGATCGTATTAACGGATTAGACTCCAGTTAATTTGCGACCGCAACGACTAGCGCCAAAAGAAGAAGCGATTTTAAATAAACAAATCGATGAATGGTTGAGGGATGGGGTTATTCGACCAAGTAATAGCGAATTCGCAAATCCAGTGGTCGTAGTACCCAAAAAGATGGTTCGCACAGAGTTTGTATAGATTATAGAGAGCTTAATAAGGAGATAAAGCGTGACCACTTCCTCATGCCACTCATTGAAGATATCGTTTGTAACACCCGAAGGTCAATATGAATTCGTAAAGACGCCATTCGGAATATCTATTAGTTCGACGAGTTTTCTTAGATTAATAGGTGAAGTCCTCCGTGATCTTATTCGGCGCAGGATAGTTTTTACGTACGTTGACGATGTAATAATTCCAGGGGAACACGAAGAAGACGCGTTTGATAAATTAGTAGAAATTTTGGAAGTAGCGGCTATCACTGGATTAACAATTAGTTCGAATAAATGCCAGTTTTTGCAAGCGCGTATTGAATATTTAGGATATGAAATAGAGAATGGAAGCGTATATTCGAGTAGTGCCAAAATACGGAACGGTTCAGAAATTTCCTGAACCGACAAGTAGAAGTTCTTAGGCCTGACGGGATATTTTCGGAAATTTATTAAAGATTACGCAAAGTCGCACGATCACTGTCGCGTCCGTCCGCGTGGATTCTTTTTCGAATCCGCCTGGAGTTGTAAATTCCAGGCTCGACCTTCGTGGTACGCGTACAGTTGCGACTGTTGCCCGCCAAATTAATATTAGGCAACTGTTTCAATATTCTCTAAGTGAGAAAAACTAATATAATTGCTCGACCGTAGGAGCTGACGAATCGTGAGGTGAATGTTATCGATTGAATGTTTTCGAATGAATTGAGTCCGTGTGACTCTTGTCGATACGAGTGTTGCGAATGACTTTTCGAGTACGAGTGATCGAGTGCGAATGACTGTTCGAGTTTCGTGTGACGTCGCGCTTCCTCCAAGTTCGCGCTGAAGGCGTTACCAAAACTCGCCTCCTTATTGGTTATGCCCTGAAGGGGAAGGCAAATTTCTCGGTTTTTCCAAGTGACGTGGAGGTGGAAAACCTCTCCTTCAGAGCGAAGCGGACGTCAGAAAAATATCGCGCACGTGGTCACGGTGTGAGTTGACCGCGACGAATTTTCGAGCCTCTCAACGGTAGGGTTTATGACTGTATTGTCTGCAAGTCAGCGCGCCTCGGTAAGGTCCGGCGCGGATGGTCCCAGGTTACCGAGCGCATGTGGCGGACTGCAGACCAAATGTTCGCTTCTTTTGTCTATTATTCTCTTTGTGTCAACGAAATTGAAATTGCTTGAATGAAGGAAATAAAATAATAAAAAATAACGGTAACGTCAGATTCTAAAGCCGTCGTTTCGGGTCTACGACGGAACAACCACTATCGGATTTAATTAGGAAAGATCAGCAATTTATTTGGGAAAACGAACAAAAGCGCGCAGTAATAATATTGAAATCTATTTTGTCCGCAAAACCTGTATTACGAATTTACAATCCGAGTGCTGTGACAGAAGTACATACCGATGCCAGCCAGAAAGGGTTTGGCGCAGTATTGTTGCAAAAGACACCAAGCGAAAGTGTCTTTCATCCCGTATATTATTACAGTAAGAAAACCTCAGATGCCGAACAAAAATATCACTCGTCCGAATTAGAAGTATTAGCGGTGATAAGCACAAAAAAGAAATTTCGTGTTTATTTATTACGGATTCCATTTAAGGTAATCACAGACTGAGAAGCGTTTAAGAAAACATTAAAAAAGAAGGATTTATCTCCTAAAGTTGCGCGTTGGGCGTTGGCCCTCGAAGAATTTGAGTACAATGTAGAACATCGCAGTGGTACGCGACTCAGGCACGTCGATGCGCTTAGTCGATTTCCCGTGTTAGCTATAGAAAATAAATTGTTAGCTATGGTGAAAAAGAAACAAATAGAGGAAGAAAGATTGCGCGTAATTAGGCATATTTTAGAGAAGGACGCGTACGAAGATTATTTTATAGAAAACGATGTTATTATGAAGCGGAGAAATGGGAAAAGTTTAATTGTTGTGCCATCATACTTACAAATGGGTATAATTAGAAAAGCGCACGAAAACGGTCACTTCGGAGTACGTGAAATGTAAGAAGAGATCCAGTCAGAATATTACATTCCCGCATTAGAAGAAAAAGTAAAAAATTTTATTAGTTGCTGTATACCGTGCATAGTGTCTGAAAAGAAAATAGGGAAAAAGGAGGGCGAATTGATGCCGATTCCAAAGGGCGAACGACCGCTTAACATATACCATATATGTAGATCTCGTAGTGCCCATGGTACAAACCGGGACAGCCTATAAGTATATCTTTGTGGTGGTGGATGGATTCTCGAAGTTTATGTGGTTGTACACGACGAAAACGGTTAGTGCTGAAGAAGTTTTAAACAAATTAAATTAACCACAAAAAAATTTTCGGTAGTCCTGAACGTATTATTTCTGATAGGGGAACAGCATTTACATTTATAGAATTTAAAAAATATTACGAAGAAGAAGGAATCGAGAATATACAGATTACTACAGGGGTTCCACGGGGAAATGGACAGGCAGAGCGTACAATTAGAACGATCATACCGGTATTAATTAAAATGTCATTGAACAATTCAGACCAGTGGTATAAACACGTAGACGCAGTACAGGGGTGTATGAATAATACGTTCCAGCGAAGTATTGGTATGACGTCATTCGAAGTACTTTTCGACATTATAATGCAAAATCGCGTAAATAAGGAAATTTTAACTCTTTTAGAACGCGAAGCCATACAATTGTACGGCGAGAAACGTGATGAAATAAGGGCGCTAGCGAAAGAAAACCTGTTAAAATTACAAGAAGAAAATAAGCGGCACTATAATAAAAAAATGTAAACCGGCAAAAAAATACCAGGAAGGCGACTTGGTGTTTATTAAGCGAACTCAATTCGGTCCGCAATTAAAAATTAAGCAAAACTATTTAGGACCATACAAAATGTCGAAGGTAAAGAGAAGTAATCGATATGAGGTAATGCGAATAGACGATGGCGAAGGACCTATGATAACGAGTACTGCAGTAGACTATATGAAACAGTTTCAGTGCGTGAACGAATGTACCGATGGATCTTCGGAGACCGAATATATCGCAGGAAAGGCCGAGTAAGGGAAGACGAGAGCGCGTATGAGAGAGAGAGAACGAGAGAGAGAGAGAGAAGAGCGTGTTGTGCGTAGAAGGGCATGGGAAGCGAATAGCGAGGCCGCTGGGCGTGAGGCGAAAGAAGGCGGAAAGAACAGTTGTGGTAAGTGAGTCAGAGTTGCGAAACGAACATATTCCAATGTATTCTTCTTTATATTTACTTCTTATTATACTTTTGATTCATAGTAAACATCATATTAATTCAGAATTTCTATCATCCATTCTTACATATATTTATACATAAAGGTTTTCATTGGTATATAATCTAATCATATTCCTGAGAAAATGTTTCCACATACTCATTTATCACTTAATTTATGACATTGTTACTATACCTACGTGTACATAACTTAGTTCGAATGCACATTTTCATGCATTTATTTGTTAACAAAACTTCAGGTCGTCGGTCAATTTTATTACTGAAGGAATAGTCAGGTAGAGAATCGGCAAGAAAAGGCACAGCTGTCATCGTATCTACTTAATGTTACTTTGGTAATTAAATTACCCAGTTACCTAAAGCTTCGATTTGAAAGTAAATGTACGAAAAAAGGAAAGCACCGTCCACCGTTTACTTAGGTTTACAACAGTTCTTGGTTTTTCTACAATTACATAAAATTCTTGTCGGATCGGGACATGCCTCGACGCCAACTTAATACAATGGAAATAAGTAGTAATATTTATAATAATTCATAATATTTTCGTAAATAAAGTATATACAGGGTGATTCTCTCGCTGCACAAAATAAAAGACCGTACCGCTCTAAACAACCGCGCTATTAAAACCGTGTCGATGCATGTAAATCTATCAATGGGCCCTTATTGTCTATGGTGGAGGGGGTGACACAGTCGTCTCCGCTCCGGCGATATCGCCCCTGTACCATCGACAGTGAGGGTCCGTTGACCCGTTTACACACGCCACACAGTTTTCTACGATGGGTGTCAGAATGCTCATGTTCGGCTTGACGTTGCACGAAGTCGTTAGCTGTGCGTCGAGCCATTAACCCATTTGCATCCAAGCGCGGAATATTCCGCGAGCCGCGACTGTCAGCTATCACCGAGCGCGGAATAAAAAAATGTAAAATGCGATGTTTGCGATGTAACATTATGTATCAATCGTTTTACACAGTACAGTTTTAATAAACTCCGCGAACAATTTGGATGTCGTTTACTGCACATAAGACCGACTACGCGCGGTGATACGAGCCAGTCGTCAGATGAACATCACTGATCTTTCAGCGCGGCAGCTTAAGTAGAGTCATGATGCAAATGGGTTAAAATCGACCCTTTCAAGTGTGTTCTGCAATGCGCGTTGCACAGATTTGGACCTGCCTTAAGGGGGGAGACTCCTTTGGGGCCAACTCCGAATCGATCGAAGCGCCGATGTAAACAACCGGACGCCAGCGAAAACACAAAATCGATATTTCGGACGGCTTGATAATGCGACATCTAGCGGCAATACCCACAAATAAATTTTGTTCCCCGTTACCATCAAGCTGGGTTTGTGTATTTCCTACGCGAAGACAGTGTTGCCGGACAGTATCGTTTTTCTTACGCTGTTGCCTCACGTCCCGCATGCAATTCTACCCGTGAGGAGAACGATGGAATAGCTACGGCCTACGGCTCGTGGCGAGATTTCGATTCTCGCCGAACGTCCAAGGCCAGCGACCGACCCATCGGCATACAATGTAAACAGACGTAGATGAGATAAGGAATGACGCACGAATGAAAATTTAAACTTTTACAATTTGCAATATATTTTAATGAAAATGTCATGAATGAATTGAAGAAATTCTCCCGATTAAAATGCGTCCAAATTCGAGTGTAATTGGACAATTGTTACTCATACGTAATGTTGCGGATGAAACTGATATATTATTGAAAATAATCCGAATGATGTCGTATTTGGACTCATTTCCACCGACAGAATCTCCTCAGTTCATTCGTGATACTTTAATGAATGTATACTGAAAACTATAAAAGATTAAATTTGCATTCATGCGTTTCATTCCTTATCTGTTTACATTGTATTTCGATCGTCAGTCGCTGGCCTCTCGCCCGGCGCTCAACAGCCCATTTATTCCTGCTGGCCAAAGTTAGTCGAAGGAACAGTCAAGCGACAATGTTCTTTAGCTAACGATGAGCTGAGGCAGACAAAAAAGTTTAAAAAGCCGCAAATCGATGTGATTCATATTGCACTATCCAAAATTCTATGCTGCTTATTTATTCACGGTATATTACAGTCTAGTCTGTATATACGAACTAAAATATGATTTGCAATATGAAACTGCCCGCGCGAGAGCGGGTACGTCAGCTAGTTATCCATAAAATGATTTGAATGTTTATGAGAAGTTAAAGATTAGTCTAGATAATTAAGTTTTAATGATTTAATTGTAATTAGTTGTTTCACAATGTACAGGGAAATGTTTGACAAAACACGCACAAAAATAGTAACAGACACTTTTTTCAACTTTTTTATCTTAGCCTATAATGAACATTTGAAATATGCCTCTTGTACACTTATATATCTAAGAAAAAGAAAAGTGAAGCTGCGATGTTACAGTTTCCTTATTGTCATGACTAAGTATATCATTACTATCTATGTATATATATCAATAATACTGCTTAATAACAATAGTGAAATCGAAAGCTGGTTTTATGACCATTCTAGTCGACGTTCAACGAAACAGTATTCCTGTCTCTTGGTTTTCGATCGACACCCGATGGTGACTTTCAGAGTGACCTAGGTCAGGCCACCATTATCGGGCCCAGTCATAACAAAATTCGTCGGTCAAAGCAAAGAAGCTACGAGCACCGAAGTAGTAAAAAATCTTCAGGTTTATAAGTCGAAAGTACGAGTTTTTTAGTTTTGTAACTTATTTGTAACTCTAACTTGTAAGTCTAACCACTTTTAATAGTTTGTAACTTATACCCTGCAATTTTCAGCGTGTATGTATCTTAATTAAGTGTATAAGAGGTATTTGTTAAATTTTCACTATAGGATCAGAAAAAAAATGAAAAAAGGACTTCTTAATATTTTTACTATTTTCTTCGCTATTCCAACAATTGTAATTTTTTCGAAATAACGAAAACATGTCATCTAATAAGTTAATCCTTCTAGCTTCTCAAAAAAACTCAAGTCGTTTGGTCCAATTTTTAAAACAAAATACGTACTGGAACAGATGCAGACGCAGCGAAGATGATACGCTAAGTACGCATGCGACAGCAATCAGTTGTTAGTACAAAATCTATCTCCGCTGGGCGACGAATGAAAGATTGACAGAGCGTATGCGATTAATTGTGTTCCTTTTGTGTCTCTTTTATGAAATATTTGTGTAAGTATATAACACCTGCGTCAATTATGTCAATAAAAAATAAATAAATATCATTTCCAACAAGAGATTTGTATAGTATTCCATGTTTTTCGTATGTGGAATACCCGGAATATATATTGTGCCATTTTTACAATTTGTTTCTCGAGAATATCATGTCAAGTATCTCGTATGTAATTTCATTAATTAAAAAAATAAGCATCATTGCAAGTACGAATAAGAAGGTTCATCCTTGCACACATTAGTACGTATTGTTTAATTCTCGGATTTCTTTCCCTCGCGTCGTTATTTCCTACGTTCCGCGAGAATCGAAATCTCGCCACAAGCCGTAGGCCGTAGCTGTTCCATCGTTCTCCTGACGGGCAGAATTGTCGAATGGCAACAGCGTAACAAAACAATCGATACGATCCACCACGTGTTGCGAGGTTACATTTACCGACTCCCTCTGTTTTATCGATGCTCGTGGTAACGCAGGCCAAAGTGACTGACAAATACCATAAACGCCTCTATCGGAGAATCCTTGAACTATACCACTGTTTATTTCTGTGTCTGGACGCGTCGAATCGTAAATTCCAACTTCTGCGTTCCAGAAGTGATACAGTGACAAAAATTGGATTTCTACGATAGTGTGATAGTGGTGTGCAGGGTGGTCTGGTCTGCGTTTGACGAAAAAACCATTAAATCGTGAGATATTTGACAAAATGTGACTTGTGCAGCCATCTTGTGTGTTTTCATCGGCGTCTGTCACAATCGCACACTTTCTAAAATTCTAATTCTTTCAATTAAAATGTGTTTATTGGTGTTTATACGGACCAGACCACCCTGTAGGGAAGTCTACCCGTGAGTTCTATACCCGTGAAAAGTTCATTTGTGCAATTGTTCAGACAGAAGTTGGAATTTACGAAATCGATTATCTCTCTTGCACATCGCATATACATACACGGTTCCCGTTGATTGTGTGAGTGCACGGACACAGCGCACGGGCCACGGAGTCTCCCCCCTTAACGAATGCTGTTTGGAAGAAACACACGTGAATTATTTTCATGAGAGAAATGTTTGGTAAGTGTGGCGAGCGCTGCGTAATAGGGCGAATTCCGCGGAAGGGAACGGCTCGAGCTGTTTCCCTGAACGTAGCCGATGGCGCGCGCGACGCGTCCCGGGGGGCACGGGGGGTTGACGGCGGGGGGTCCCCGTGCCCTTGGGAGGATGCCGCGGCGAAAAAGCGCGAGAGTGTACGTCCACGCCACTAACTCGACCGACGCGGAATAAAAACGATCGACGACAAATTCCCGCCTAGTTGAGTGCACCCGGACCCTATCACCTCAGTAAGTATTCGAGTAATTCCTATTTTAGTTTAAACGTGGAAGCGTTAGAACTTTCACGGTTGGAATACTATCGCGAATAAACGTGATGTTCCCTTTTTTTCCACAAGACCTCGTTGTAATCCGTCAAGGTTCACTTGTGTTTCGGAATGAAAATGTAAAAGACGCGTTCGTCCAAAGTAAATAGGACAGGGCGCTCTCGCACCATACTGCGAGTCTTTCAACGATTGCGTGCGCACAACGCCGATTTGCTAGTTCGTCCCTGAATTTCGCGACCGTGGTGCGTTAACGTATTTACGGAATCTGCGTAACTCTGTTCGAACTATCGATTATCTATCCATATTTCGAGGTGATCGATATTCTTGGAATCAATCCGGCGCTTCTCTGAAAGATCCTAACGAATTTCAACTAATATCAGTAGAAACTTCGCTGCTCTCCGAGTATTCTGTCGTGAACCTTTGTAGTAATCGCAGATCTTAACAAACTTCTCATTTTTCAACTCGTTCGTTAATTATCGTAACACCACACGTGTTATATTTATCGCTCTTAACGCTCAAGTACAATTGTGGCGAAAATCGGCGATTAGTGCAAACGATTTTCGTGATCGCCTGGATTTTTCGTGTACGGCACTCTCGATCACCACTTCGCGGCTCTCCGGTGCCTACTAAGTGTAATCGTGTTTTCGTGAGACATTGTTAAGACTCTCAACAATAAACTGTTCCGGCGTAACTCCGGTGTGTTTTTTCGCTGCAACACCACCTTCACTCCGTATCCATTTCAGGATAGAACTACAGTGGGTGTAAAAAGTATTCGTACACCCTTTAAAACGGAACAACTCTTTTAAAATTGGTCCAAATGACTTGAGTTTTTTTTGTGAAGTTAGAGACATTAATTTACTAAATGATGTGAAACAAAAAAATTGAAACAGTTGCAATTGGTCCGAATCACGAAGAAAATATTAAAGGTCGTGTTTTACAATTTTTTAATCTGACGCTATAATGCAAATTTAATAAATACATATCGGAAATTTATGTTGAAAATTTCATTTCAGTTATATACATGTTAAAAATTTCATCAAAATCGGTTGACGTTGCTACGAGATACGAACGATTAAAAATGTTGAAAATCGTAGTTTTTCCCGACTTTCGATCTACAACTGTAGTACATCTAACAATTCTCACATCTTTTAATGTCTGTCGCTCGTTTCTGTATTAACCGATTTCAATGAAGGTTTCAGTATGTACATAACTAATATAAATCTTCGATATGTATTTATTAAAGTTTCATTACAGCGTCAGATTAAAAAGTTGTAAAACACGACCTTCAATATTTTCTTCGCGATTCGGACCAATTGCAACTTTTTCAAATTTTTCTTCACGTCATTTAGTAAATTAATGTCTCTAACTTCACAAAAAACACTCAAGTCATTTGGACCAATTTTAAAAGAGTTGTTCCGTTTTAAAAGGTGTACGAATACTTTCATTACACTCACTGTAGCTATCCTAGGGCGGTCGTTTCAATCCAGTGATCGACTCGGCCCGCGATAAACTCGCAACATAAACAACTTGGTTTAAAGGGAATGTTTAAATGTACTCTACCGTAAAAGGGTATCTTAATCCTACGGCGAAATTTTAACTTCTGTTGGGTTAATATTAATAAACCGGAGTTTCGTTGAGTCTGTTGAAAGATTCTGTTATTGTTTATTTTAGCTTCAGTGCAGCTGGAACTGAGTGATTGTTATTTTGTGCATCCAGAATACATATTCTAGTAATTTATTTGCATATTTTGGATAAACATTTTCAATCTTTTCGATGAAGCATGGGTTCAGGATTCAACAGAACTAACACTAATCTTGATACTGAAAAATTCTATCTTTCTAAACATAAGGTGAAAACGTTCACCATTCAAGTAAATTATTTAAAATGTTACACGCAAAGAAACATTCGAATAGCTGACAATGAGTGATTCCATTCTCCCTGTAGGGAAGCACATGAATTGTAATTTAAAAATATGTTCTGTATTTTATAATTTATTCCAATTCCATCATTTTTTCTAATACATTCAACGAAGGTTAAAATCTATCTTTGTTTTCCAAAGAAAGAAAAAAAAAGAAGTTATTTATCAGGTTATTTAGAAATAATCACTTTCGGATTGTATTACTCGTATGTCGCTTCTAATATTTGTCAGTCATGTCCAATACTTACAGCTAGAAAACGACAAATTTGTAAAATTACAGTTGATTCATTTGAAGTTGATTGATTTTGAATATTTATAGCAAGAAAATGAAAAATTTGAAAAACTATTGCTGTACAATTCCTTTTTTCTTCAACTGATCAGCAGAATATATGTATAATCTGAAATGTTTCGCTATAATAAGTTAATATGAAGTATAATTACATCATTGGAGAACATTTTGCATATTGTAATTATTAGTTGGGTCTAATTGTGGGAGGAGGAATGAGATTTTTATCCATTTAACCACACTTTTTTATTTGATAGAATACATTTATTATATACATAGTTTTATGAATAAGAAAAATGTTCATTTGCCCGTTCACATCCATCTCTGGTTTTTGCAGATGTCGCCACATTCATTCCCTTTTTCACTCTCACTCTAAAATCAACTACATTCACACATACACCCCCCTTGATTTTATTCTTACATAGTTTGTAATATTTTTCGTGCATTCCGTAATAAAATCGGTTCACTAATAGGTTTAGTCAAACAGTCAGCCGTCATTCTCTCGCTCGGTACATGTATTTGTAGTTAAATTTTCACGGGTTACAGCCTCTTTAACATAATCACATTTTTCATTTAACAATTTTGATTTACTCTTGTAATTTCCCCCATTAGCTAATCTCACTGCATTCAAATTATCATACTTTATCATCCTTCTCACTCCATTTCCCATACCAATCTCTCTCAACAAATTGTTAAACCAAATCACTTACTTCACACCTAACATTGCTTCGAGTTCGCTTTCTGTAGACGACAACGCCACTGTAGATTGTTTCTTACTTTTCCACTGTACGAAATCTCCATTCCTATACACCAGCAACCCGGTAAAGGATTTGGCATCTTTCGTGCTATCCCACGACGAATCGGTCTCTGCTCTAATTTCTTGTATTTCAATATCGTTCCCATATAAAAATAAAAGAAAATTCAAATTAAAATTAATAGTGCCCTTCAGATATCTTAATACTCTCTTTAACCCGTGCAAATGCATGACTTTGGGACTTTTATTAAATTGTGACAGACATGTCACTGCATACGACATGTCTGGCCTTGCGTATACACTCAGGTACATCAATCTTCCCAATTACTCTTGATATTCATTAATATTGCATACCTGACTAGTCTCATGATTATCCATTTTTACGTTAACATCAATAGGTGTTGTCACGGAATTACAGTCACTCATTGCATACAGTTCTATTAGTTCTCGCGCTAGCGGTGGCTACGCGCTACGCTTGTACTACGAAACTCCGAACAAGTAGGTCACCATGCATCGCAGGAAACCGCGTATAATAATAGCAAATAAACAAGGCGTAACAAATAAAATTATATTTTTTACCATTTGTCGTTTGTTATTTAAAGAGATTAATGAATACAAACGTAAAAGTAGGCAAATTATGTTTAACGTAAAAAGACAAATGCACATTTACATTTTTGTAAATTCCTTTTTACGAATTTGTAAATTTCCTTTTCAAATAACGTGTGAACGAAAAGGTAATGTAACAAAGAATAAACGAGAAGTGATTGTAGTTCGGTGAAATTAATAAAACAATAA
>NW_015374019.1:90001-111668 GCF_001272555.1 Dufourea novaeangliae | reverse complement strand
ACGTTGCAACTCTTAACGTCGGCTGGTGTCGCATACCTGCGATCACCAGTGGCATGGACTCTACCGTGCCATAAACCATTTCGTCCGTCGATGCCCAGGCTCGGTACACTGACCTACTGACGATGGTTTCTACGCTGCAGGTGAATTTCCGTAAGGGTGAGTTCTATTCAGTTTATTGGTCATTATTGTTTTATTAATTTCACCGAACTACAATCACTTCTCGTTTATTTTCTGTTACATTACCTTTTCGTTCACACGTTATTTGAAAAGGAAATTTACAAATTCGTACAATGGAATTTACAAAAATGTAAATGTGCATTCGTCTTTTTACGTTACACATAATTTGCCTACATTTACGTTTCATTCACTAATCTCTTTAAATAACAAACGACAGATGTTACAAAGTATAATTTTATTTGTTACGTCTTGTTTATTTGCTATTATTATACGCGGTTTCCTGTGATGCATGGTGACCTACTTGTTCGGAGTTTCGTAGTACAAGCGTAGCGCGTAGCCACCGCTAGCGCGGGAACTCGGCTGGCAAACTCGCGCTCTGATTGGTCGCGGTTTTTCGTTAATATCTCGTAAACGAAGCCTCAGTTTAAATTTTTGCTAAGAAAAAAGTTGTTCCAATTCACCCCCCGAGTGCCACATTTCCGGGTCGGAGGACATTTTTGGGACACCCTGTATAATCTTTAAGATGCACTATAACTTTCCCTTCATCTTGTTCAATCTGTAAACCTAAAATACTCCTTGCTTCTCCTAAGTTCTTTAACTATATTTCTCTTCCTATCTTTGTCATATAATACTCTTCAAACTTATTACAGCTTGATAATACAATCATGTCATCTACATGTATTCCACAATATAAAAATTCTTTATCTTCCCTCTTAAAAAACAAACAAGGATCCTCCTTGCTTTGTATTATTCCATTCTTCATGAGGACCCTCAGTAGGAATTGATTCCAGCATCTTCCTGCTTGTTTTAATCCGTATACACTTTTCTTTAATTTGCAGACACAATTGTGCATTTCGTATTCTTCAGGCAACTCCATATAAATCTCTTCTTCTAAATCGCCATGTAAGAATGCTGTCTTTACATCATACGACTTTACCTTTCTTTTCCTCTCTGCGCTAATACTAAATAATAATCTTACTGTCTCAGTTCTTACCACTGGTACAAATGTTCCACAGAAATCAAAACCAGGCCGTTGTGCACACCCTGTGGGTGAGTGTTCTCGACAATATTCAGCGAAATGTCACTAGCACTTCAATTGTAAGATGAAGTTGCCCAAAGGAAAGAAGAATGAATTCACACCGCGCAACTGGTTAATAAAGTTTATAATAAAGTGAGTGTGTTAACTATAAAATGTTCGAGAGAATCTTATCGATCTTATACGTCCGGTGGTTGACGTGAATATCCCGTTTACGACGCAGGGAAATTCGCTCCACCCGATGAAAACTAAAAAGTGGGGCATTGGGCCCTATCAACGCAAATGCTAGGGCGCCTTCCCAGCCCACGCAACGCCTACAAACCCAAAAGAGGGAATGCGCCAGACAACGTGGAGTCAGAGGAATAACAAGGGTAACGCCAGAATGGTTACACAGAAGACCCTGGTTCTCAAACATCGAACTCTGGGCCTTGCACAATACGTGGGCTAGGTTTACGCTACGTCAAGTGCCATCGATAGCGGTACGGTCAGGTCAACTTTCCCAGGAAGTCTCCTGCCGTACTTGAGTCCTAAACAATAAATTTAAGGAAAAGGCACCAGTCTGCTCTAAAAATAACATTACTTAATTTACCGTAACATAAATTAAATTACGATGGCCTTAACATAAGCTCGTCTCAACACACCCTATAGCTACTAATCGTGCTTTGTACTTTTTTTCTTTGGTTTTTGGATCCTCCTTAATGTTGAACACCCATTTACTTCTTATAACCTTCTTCTCACGTGGGCGTGTTACAGCATCCCATACCTGATGCTTTTTAATCGAGTTAATTTCTTGCATCGTTTGCTTCCAATTTTTCCAGCTTCCTGATTCTTTTGCCTCCTGCACGTTTTTTGGAATTTCTTCATCTATTATTAACATTGCCTGCTGTCTTTCTTTTACTCTTTCAGATCTTCTTAATTCTTTTCCTTCTATCCTGTTTTCTTCTCTTTCATTCTGTCTCCGCATTAAAATAACCTCTTTTGTCGTGCCTTTCGGTCGTCCTATTCTTCTACTTTGCATCAGTTGTTGATCTTCCCTTTGCTCCTCTTCATTTCCATTATCATCTTGTACTTCATCTTCATTATTCAATTCATTGTTTAATATGTACGCAATACAACCAAATCTTTTCATACACTTTATGTTTGGTCTCCTTCTATACCATAACTCATACGGTGTCTTTCCATGCACACTAGATTTAATCCTATTCTTAATATGTGCAGATGAATACATTGCTTCCGCCCAAAAATCCATAGACAATTGCGAGTCTGACATCAGAGATCTTGTTATTTCAATTAATGATCTATTACCTCTTTCTACTATTCCATTGCACTGTGGTGTTCGAGCTGTACTCAACTCATGTTTAATTCCTTTATTCTCCATCCAACCTCTTGAGTTATTTCTTATAACCTCTCCTCCGTTATCTGATCGGACTGACTTAAACCTCTTCCCTGTTTGATTTTCCTTTAAGACTATTAATTTCTTTAATTCATTTGCAGCTTCTCCTTTTCTCTTAATAATATAACAAAAAACATTCTAGCGTAATCGTCAATTATGGTAAAAACGTACCTTCAACCCCCTTTAGAAGTTGGATGCACGGGCCTAATTAAGTCTAAGTGCTACAATTCCGTGATTTCTTTACTCTTTCTCCTCTCGAGCCTTGGGTGTATTTTCCTACACGCTTTCCCTTCGACGCAACCTTTACACTATATGTTCATCCTGTTCTCTTCTTTCACGCCAATCACCAACTCTTCTTTCTTCATTTCTCAGATGATCCTTTTGTTCACGGGTCCCAATCTTTTGTGCCAAATATTATCTTCAAGTGTCGCAGTAACAACTTCACTATTTGTCCCTATTGATTCGACATAGTATGCATTACCCTTACGCACTGCTTTCATTTGTATTTTTCCAGGTTCTTTATATACTTTAGCACCATATTCAACTTATCACCATATTCAACCATATTCACCATATTAGACAACAAGTTAGTATTCAGGTCAGACACGCATAACATGTTTTTCAGTCTTACTCTATTTTTTATATCTTCTTGTCTCAAAGGAACTTCTCCGATTCCATTGGAAACTAACTTTCTTCCTCCTTTGTCTGCTAACATTATTTCTCTTTCTTCACTACACAACTTATCAAACATTTCAGGGTCCCACACCATGTGACTCGTAGAGCCTGAGTCTAGTAGCCATGTTATATTTTTACTTTCCACATCTTCGCTGCACTCATTTCTAACTCTAGCTATCTTATTCATGTGTATTCGTTCAGTTATGGTCATCACGGCTTCATCTGTAGTCCTCATCATTGTTTCGCCTCTGCCACGACTTTGTCCATTCTCTTTTCAATGGTTCCTCTTCTGAAATCGTCCTCGCTGTCCTCTTCCTCTGGAGGGTTTCGCACCCTTCATTTCCTTGCATTTTGCTGCAATGTGACCTGTTCCTTGGCAATTAAAGCATTTTAATTTTCCATAGCACTCACCTGATGTATGGCCCCTCTTTCCACAGTTGTAACATAGTATCTTGCTCTTTGTTTTTTCCTTCATTTTTCTCACACTTTCAGAATCTCTCAACATTCTATCTTCTTTACGCTTATCTTTTCTAATTTCTTCCTGTTTTAGTGCATATCTGATGTCATTAATATTTGTGTCTCTCTGATTTTCCAGTATTCTAACGTTTTGTTCAAATTCTCGTCTTAGGCCTCTCAGAATGTACATCTTCAATTCATATGTTTCCATAGCCTTTCCTAATTGAGCACACTGGTTTCTTAATGCTTCAGCTCTGTTTATAAATTCGTCCACGGTTTCTTCTTTCGTCATACGTAAATTTGTTATGGTCTGTTTTTCGAAAGATGATGCCTGGGAGGTTGATCTGCCTCGGCGCGTGGCCTGGAGGGGATCCAACGCGAGCTACGTATTTCGTGCGACGTTGTGACGATCTCAATGCCATTGTGTGTCTCTTTCCATCCTCCAGCACTTCGACACGAGAGCCTCTCGCTCAGACGCTCGGTAAACCAACTTCCTTCTTTACCCTGCGATTTCCACGTGTAGCGTTTAATAACGTACGTATTAATTTAATCCCCTTTTAATATGTTGCTCAATATTTGGGTACAATACATTCTTTCAAAAGAAATAAACTTTTTCTTGTTCATGTATTTTAACTTTTGACGTGTGAAAACGTTCAGCGTCTCGTCAACATTCTCCGCCATTTCTAGACATTGGATGATTGACGGGCGCGTGCCGAACGCAGTCCCCACTCCTTGAGATTATAGGTAGGACCTTCTCGAGAGGTTTGTAATACGTGTGATGGAGACAGACGACCGTAGGCGAGGACTCACGTCGACGGTCGCACGTCATTGGCCAAGACGCGAAGACTGAGAGAGACACAAGTGCCGTAGGTGTTTCGTGATCGCGGCAACACTGCGAAAACTCGGGCCTACCTCCCAAGCATCATCTTTCGAAAAACAGACCATAATTCGCGTAATGTTCGTGCCTTCAATTGTTCTGTTTCTGCCGCCATATTACACTTTATCTTGTTCCATAATCTATCTGCTATTTTTTCGTCACAGTATTTTAATACCTGCGCTTTCGTCATCGTATTAATCATTATAGTCCTTGGATCGTGATTATTGTCATCCCATTCGTCCCATACTTTATATTTCGCATCGTATCCTTCTCCTTCCGCCTGTGGTTGTTCAGGCGGTTTTACACCTATCGCCTTTTTACATAACTTCTTCGCTCTAAATATTCCCTCTATTTTCTCCTTCCAGAGGAAATAATTAGTGTCGTTTAGCGGCTCAACAGTCGTCAGATTCCAGCTCTTTGCCATTCTAACCTCTATTTTTGCACGTGCCACGTGTTTCTCACAACACCACTTTCTTAGACTTTTTCACTATTCTTTACCACCACGCTCTGCTATCATTTGTGGGAGCAGGTATGGGATTTTTATCCATTTAACCATACTTTTCTATTTGATAGTGTTTATGTTGCGAGTTTATCGCGGGCCGTGTCGATCATTGGATTGAAACGACCGCCCTAGGATAGCTAGATCTATCATGAAAAGGATACGGAGTGAAGGTGGTGTTGCAGCGAAAAAACACACCGGAGCTTGGCCGGAACAGTTTATTGTTGAGAGTCTTAACAATATCTCACGAAAACACGATTACACTCAGTGGGCACTAGAGAGCCGCGAAGTGGTGATCGAGTGTGCCGTACACGATAGATCTAGAATTTCGACAATCACGAAAATCGTTTACACTAATTGCCGATTTTCGTCACAATTGTACTCGAGCGTCGAAAGGGATAAATATAACACTTGTAGTGTTGCGATAATTAACGTACGGGTTGAAAAATGAGAAGTTTGGTAAGATCTGCGATTACTACAAAGGTTCACGACAGAATGCACGGCGAGCAGCGAAGATTCTACTGGTTTTCGTTCAAAATTCGTTAGGATTTTTTCATAAACGCGCCGGATTGGTTTCACGAATATTGATCACCGCAAAAACTATCGATAGATGATCGATAGTTTCGAACAGAGTTACGCAGATTCCGTAAATACGTTAATGCACGCGCTCTAACGCACCACGGTCGCGAAATTCATGGACGAAACTAGCAAATCGGCGGTGGGCGCACGCAATTGTTGACAGGCTCGCAGTATGGTGCGAGAGCGCTCTGTCCTATTTACTTTTGTCGAACGCGTCTCTTACCTTTTCATTCCGAAACAGATAGAATACATTTATTATATATATATATACTTTTATGAATAAGAAAAATGTTCATTTGCACGTTCACATCCATCTCTCGATTTCGCAGATGTCGCCACATTCATTCCCTCTTTCACTCTCACTCTCTAAAGTCAACTACAGTCACACACTAATTACTTCGAGAAATATTCAGAAGAATTTTGTAAATATTAATAATGCTGTTCAAACACGTTTACGAAGGCCACGGTAAATTTATGAACTCCGACTTTGCGGTTACGAGATCTCGGACTTCGTTTTAAAGGTAAATAAGAACGATATTAATGAAAATCCACATTCTGTGGTTTCTCGTCTGAGAAGGTGAAGGAAAAAGCCCGGGAAGAGTTAGATATTTCTATACTGACACATACCCTCGGGTTCTAGACCTCATAAAGGTGTGCGTTTATCTCATACGGGTAAGACCTTCTATTCTTCTCAAAGGATCTCATATGAACTGGACCTCGATAAAAATATCATGTTCCAGGAAAGTGCAGTTTTTATACTATTTGACGATGTTGATATTCTACAGCTACTAAAGGTAATATAATTTGCTCTAGTTTAATGTTCCCGTCATTCTGAATTCGATTAATTATTTCACTGATTTTTTTACCGATATACTCATTATTAGTTATTTTACTGCTATTGAACTTGTGTTAGAAAAATTTATTCGTTTTGTAATGTAAACACACTTCAGTCTGTAAAATACACTACAGAATTTCAACAACGATACAAAATTATTTGTCTTTTATTTAGTAACTATTTATTTAAAACTTTTATTTTTAACTTAATAAATGTATTAATAAACGAGGCTGATTTTTCATGAACTTTGGATCTTGTAAAATCTGTCTGCCAAAATTCGTACGAACACAGTAATCTGAATAATATTTTTAGAAAATATTGCTAACAATAATTTTTCTCCTCGTTTATGTTAAATTTTTAAAACTTATAACATAACCAGAACAAATCCATTAGACATATATCCATTAGTGATTTATAGGTACTTTCAGAGCCAGAAATTGAACGTACAGAAGTTACTGAAACTTCCATTTCGAGTTAGGTAAACGATGCACAAGGATAACATAATCCGAAGTATTATTTTTAAAAGTAAATTCCGTGCAGGAGCAACTATGTACAATTGAAGAGCCAGAACGCAAAATTCAGATGTGCCCACATTTGAAAAGATCGTGTTCTTAGGGTGTAAGCATTGTAAATATATATATATAATGCAAAAGGTTCACTTAGGACTATATCACTGCCACGGCGGTTGCAGTGTATGTTTTATTACTCAAAAAATTGCGATCGCATATTTGTCCCGGAGATGCTTTAAGGGGCTGCGCGTGAAAGAAGGGCGTGAACGGTGAACGGGGGCAGTGAAACGAGGGTGAATAACGAGGAATGGAACCCGAAGTTCAACCGCTGGCAACAACAATAGGACAATGAATTTTTCTTTCTTTCCTGCAATCTTTATTAAATCTGGAGAACAGAGACGATGCGCAGGGCGAGGTGTAATTCGTAGTGCAATCACAAGATGATGCTTCAAAACCAGGGATGGGTAAGCACCGTTTGTGTGAAAGCGGTTCGGCTTCGGTACGAGAACCGCTTCCACTTTAGTGACTAATGGTTGTGTAGTAGAGACCGGAACCATTAATACATATTTGGAAGAACCGGTTCCACTTCAATTCTATTTATAGACAAGGCTCGAACGTAGAAAATGTTTCCTTTATTTTAATTTAGAAGGTTTGGCCTGTTTGAATAATACTTTTTGAAGTTGACATATCATTTTTATGACATGGAAAATCAGAAATAAATTCTTATTTTGCAACTTTTTACAAAAATTGCACAAAGTCCGAAGTTTTTTACAATGTCCATTATTTATAACGCTTCTACCCATGCTATTTATCCTAATCCATTCTGATGGTTTCCATCGAGCAATGACACATTTTTTTGTAAATAGTCCACAATCAAGGAAACTGATACGTATAAATCTGATTGTCATAAATAGAGTGTAATTGAACTCCTTCAAAACTTGACCTTATTTTTAAACCTTATTGAAGTAATATGGGGTGCAAGTGGTACGATAGGCAGACCGTAATCACCGAGCGTGCGACTCACGCGTGGATTTTAATATGTCCATTTTCAAAAACAGCTTATGGTAGGCAGGATTTGAAGGAATAAGGTCATATATTTTTTTTAATTTATCGATCCACGACTCTCCGAGAGAAATTTGGAAATGAAAAATTTGTTTCTAATTTTGCATGTTATAAAAATGATTTTTTAATTTAAAAAATATTGATAAATAAGGAAAATTGAATTCAATACGATGAAAAGTCTCCAAGATAAAAATTTATAACTACGTAAACCCCGGTTTCATGAAAATAGGCAAAAATTTCAAACTATGAAGGCTTGTATTTGAAAAAAATTGTGATACCCTGACATCGAGAGGAAAAAGTGATCGATTTGGCGTGGAATAATCCATGTGATATTACAGATTAATTTTCCAATTAGTTTTAAATTGGCAATAAGTTTTCCTAATCCTACATTCTCTACGTTTAATAGCAGCCCCTATTACACCCTGGCAGAACTCTGTTTTTCGTATTCAATTTCCTACAGCAATGTACGAGTTCATCTCCTTCCATAAATTTCGTCTTTCAATATTGTACCTTTTTTAACCCTCTCGACACTGTTTTTGGTCTGCTCTAGAACAGTGTTTCCCAAAATCGGTTCCACGGAACCGCAGGGTTCCCCGCCAAAAATTCGGGGGTTCCGCAGGATAAACGGTATTTTTTTTATAAATTTTCTATTCATTCTTTTTCATAATTAAATCTTTATATTAATAAAACGTGGAATTATTTTATATTTCAATGTTACATTTATTATATACGTTTCTTTATATGAATAAATTCTCCGTCCAAAACATACATAACAATTGTCCATAAAATATACGTAACTGTGGGTTACGCGATTTTTAAAAAATCGTATACAAGGTGGGGCAATAACTATTACCACCTCAGATATCTTTGAAATTATATGGTTCACAGACATATTTGTTTAACCAAAATTGTACAATGCGATGAGAGTCGTCCGACGGCGTTAATAGTTTCTTTTTGCAGGCGGAGGTACCTTGGATATTTCAAGCTCACCTCCATTTTTATAAATGGATCGGTATGTTGTTGTTTCCGTAGAATACCAGAAGAGCTTAAAAGGAGTTCAACGACCTATTACATAAAATCACAGTAGGTGTTCGAAATGATAATTATCAGTATCAATGCAGCACTGGATTCTTTTTATGACTGATTGACGTGCAACTCTTATAACGTCAGAACTTATTGACGCATAGGCTGCAATAATTTGCTGTTGCATGTCTTGAGGTATAGTTGGTACTTCTTTGTACACTTTATCTTTCAATGGTCCCCATAGAAAGAAATCTAGAGGTGTCAAGTCTGGTGAACGAGCTGGCCACGATATTGGATCGTCGCGTCCAATCCAACGATTTTGAAATTTGTCATCGAGTTCCCTTCGCACAACCAATGAATAATGTGCTGGGAATCCATCATGTTGATACCACATGGTTTGTCGTGTAAATAAAGGCAGTTCTTCTAGCAAAGAACCCAATGTATCCTCAATAAAATTAGCGTTGATGTTGCCATTGAAATTTCCATTGATAAAATAGCGACCAATAATTCTATCACCTGTGATACCGCATCATACGTCCACAGACCATTGTCTCTGGTGTTCAACCTGCCGCAGCCAATGTAAATTTTCTGCTGCCCATAAATGCATGTTATGCAAATTAACATTCCCGTGATTTGTGAATGTTGCTTCATCAGTAAATAAGACGGTATTAAGAAATAACTCATTGTTTTGGATCTGATGTTTAACCCATCGACAAAATTCAACGCCATTCATGAAGTCGTTTCCCTGCAATCGTTAGTGAAGACTAACATGGTACGAATGAAATTTGTGACTGTGCAAAATGCAAAGTACGCTCGTCCTACTAATGCCAGATTCGCGTTCAATTTGTCGCGAACTAATATGTGTGATATGTAACCACACTTGCGAGCACACCGATTTCATTTTCTTCGTTCGTTACTCGCTTTTGGCGTTCAATTTTACGAACACTTATACTACCGATTTGCCTAAGTTTATCACACACATTGTTAAATGTTCGACGCGAAGGTTGAAACCGACATGGATATCGTGCAGCATACACGTTTTTTGCCCTTACATTCGCCATAAATAAGAAGCATATACTACCTACTCTTATCGTGTTTATCTTATTCTGCAAACTTATTACAGTGTCCTTCAAACAGTATTTATTTTCAGTGAAATAAACTGTAAGCATTATTGCTTTTCTCTACTTTATATGACCTTCAATCACCTTGCGTAATAGGTCGTTGAACTTGTTTGTAGCTCCTCTATCATTTTACGCAAAACAAAAACATACCGATCCATTTAAAAAAAATGGAGGTGACCTTGAAATATCCAAAGTATCTCCATCTGCAAAGAAACTATTAGCACCATCGGATGGCTCTCTTCGTGCTGTGCAATTTCGGGTAATTAATTTCAACAATACAATACATCAAACAATATTACAATCAAATAGGTACAATCAACAAATATTTCTGTGAACTTTATAGTTTCGAAGATATCTGAGGTAGTAGTAGTTATTGTCCCACCCTGTATGAGGGTTCCGCAACAAAATAAATTTGGGAACCACTGCTGTAAGATAAACCGTGTAACTGAAATTTTACACATGAAAAAGAAAACAAAAATATTTTTGTACTTTTCAATACATGTACAATAAGCAATTTATTTACCCGTAATAAATAGTCAAAGTTAGGAATGAGTTCAGGACCTCAGGAGTGGCCGAACCCCTGAAGTATTTTAATTCTTGTTCCCCGAAAAGTAACGGTCAACGCATAGTTCAAGCATACCGAGAATCAGATTTGGATACTCGCCTGACAGAAGACCAGGAATCGGTTCAGAGAACCTATTCCTGGAACCCAAAAAACCTGTTCTAGTACCGGTTCTAAGAGTGGTTTTGTTATGGAATCTCTTCTATGATTCGGAACCGAATCTGAGTGGTCAAGAACCGCTTCTGAACGAGACAGTTCGGTTCTTTTTCCCTCCCTGATTAGAACACTTATGGAAAAATACGTAAACCTGAAAAATCATTAGAATATGACTAAAACCATTAACAATCATTATCTGATCTGAATCGTTCGACTATACAAAATGTATATATTCAATGTTATTGGGTATATGCAAAAGTTCTACCCGTGTTTCATGCTGCAAGTTCCATGTAAAAAAATTGAAGTAACGATGACAATAACAGATGATGCTGTGATAGCCAAAATACTTCGGAAAGTAGGTTATAAAAGGGCACGAATTATTTAGATTTTGCTCATTTGTAAACAAATAACACGAGAGTTAACATGGAAAATAATAAGAATCATATTAGGCATTGTTTGCAATACGAATCCGCAATAGAAGAAAGCACATGTCGTCGTTGGTTCCGGAAATTTCGTGAAGGAGATAAAAGCTGCAGAGATCTACCACGTTCTGGACGTCCATCAGAAGTTACTGAAGAAAATCTCAACGAAGCAATATCAAATGACCGACATCCAACCGTTGAAGAATTATCAGAAAGGTTTTCTGTGCACAGAACAACAGTAGAAAGACGGATGCATACGCTTGGGTTTATCACGAAATGCGGTCAGTGGGTACTACGTCAACTCTCCGAAAGAAATCGATCAGACAGAATTACCACGTCTTTCTTTGCTCACACGTCAAAAAAATGAAGCTTTTTTGGAACGATTAGTAACGGGTGATGAGAAGTGGATTCTTTACAGAAATGTAAAGCGTCGATGGGAGTTTTTCGCACCAAATCAAACCATAGATGCTGATCTATGCTGCCAACAATTGGAAAGGTTGGTAGGCAAACTGAAATCTAAGCACCCAGCACTGGTCAATCGTGAAGGCATCATCTTTCATCACGACAACGCAAGATCCCATACAACTTTTTCCACTAAAAAAAAATGACTGGATATTGGATGGGAAGTGTTGCCTCACCCCCCGTATTTCTCAGATCTGGCACCTACAGATTAGCACTTTTTTCGATCCCTGTAAAATAACTTTCCTAGGAAAATCTTTGATGAAGTTAAACATGTCGAAACCATATTACAAGAGTTTTTTGACTCGATAATAGAGGAGTTTTATAGTAGTGGAATTAAATTATTACCAGAAAGATGGCAAGACGTCATAAATAATAATGGTAGTTATGTAAAAGGATAAAGATGTTATGTATCCGATAAATTTGTTTTTATTTCAATTGAAAAAACGGGTAGAACTTTTGCACACACTCGATATAATAAAAATCTTACGAATTATGTATAATACAACAGAATTTTCTACTCGTCTGTGTATCAACAAAGGAGATATAGCGTTCGTGTACACGAAACTGATAGTCACACGTGTATATCCACCCCCATCAAAGATACTGTATCAAAAGTTACTAAAATTTGTACTCAAAGGTAACATAATCTAATCATTTTTGGTTGTAAAGAAATACAAAAATTATTGAATACAATGTAACCACATTAATGAAACGGAGGTGTGTGATAGTTTTGGATGATTACGCTAAGCTTTTTTTTGAACAAATGGCAGCAAAAACGGATTTTCATTTTATCTGGGGTTTGCATAACTTTTTCAGAGATCAGTGCTTCGAAAATAATGCAGGTTAAAATGTATAAAGTATATTTTAAATTCAACTTTTTAGAAATAATTTGTCAGTACTTTTTACAACAGAAGTTCATTTAACGGAGTGCAGTAGAACACGACTTTTTTTTAAATGAACATACAGGTTGTTTGCACAACCCAGTCTTGACTAAACTGCATGGTACTTTATTTTTTCTCTCCTCCTTTGGCACTGTCCATTCAACGTTAAATCAAACAACAGAGTTCTCTGTGACAAATGTTTCACTGTTTAATTCTATCAGGAAATTGTTAAAAGTTTTGAAAAAAAAGAACAAATGCGTGGAAATTCAGCATTTGTCACTCTGTGTAGTAATAAAATTGATTAGAAAATTTATTATACTTTTTAAATTTCACATGAACATAAACAACTGCATATGCTTGTATTAGAAAGTAGTAGGGGACTACGACTTATAGATGCTTGTCATATTTTTACTGGAAAGTCGCCAGACGTCTCGTATACCACATAACCAAGAGCAAATTTCATAAACTCCTACAGTTTCATATATAATAATGCGTAACAAATGACCAGGTGATATTATTTATTTACTGATAAACTGGAACACAGGTCGGGGCTTACGTATATCCTACCGTATTCTCGTAAGTATGAGATACCAGAAAACATATTTTCTTCGTTATTATGAAATACTTAATTAATACTTAGAATTTATGTAAAATTTTCCACCAAATTGAAGTTCCAAATTGAAAAAAAAACCATATGGTTCTGTACAAATTTTTCATACAGTAAGAGGATTTCTAAGTTTTGTCCACTACTAACTTTATAAAGCATAAAGGATATTCTCATTGATTCATTTCATGTAATTAAAAAACAAGATAACTCGAATTACCATTAGGTAATACATAGGTATTATGTTTGAAACCCTAAGAAATAAAAATATAAGAACACTTAGGCAACAGATATGGTTGATCCCATTTCTACAGCATTCCATAGTTGAATCAAAAGATTTACTATTAGCATTGTCCTACTATTTCTATCTTCACCTTAAGTCTTGTTTTATTAGTCACAAACCTGTACGCCCTACAGTCGATAGAGTTACAAACACAATTGCCTTATATGTATTTACTCTCAGTAGCGGTCATATAGTTATAAATATGGCGGTTGTTTAATAGTTAATAATTGAGAACAAGATTACAGTTTTTTTAAAAGTCAAACCCACAGTGGGATAGATGTTAAAGACCGTTATGAACGTTTCTGAATTGTTGGAATTATTGAAATGTTTGTCGAATTGGTGTTATAGTGTCCAAAGAGACATCACTCGAGTGGGAAACCATAAGCGTGAATATGAATATCGTGTCTTTAGAGAGAATGCTTATAGAAGCATGCCTGCTTTTGGATAAAAAGGTCAATCAAAAGGAAACCTAGTGGGGTAGATTCAATTGCTGCAAGTCGAGATCAAATACATAGAATAGTTTTAAGCCAGAGAAGAGCGAAAGGATTCGTTCACAGTAACACAAGAGGAATGAGGATTCTTCCACACTAGGTTCCAGGAATAGTTTCAGTCAGCATTAATTTAAGCGAATTAAGGACTTTTCCATTATGTGAGTCACGATTAATTCCTAACCGAATAAGTGAGTTAGGTATCCACTTTCACTCGGACAAATAGATTCGAGACCGTTTGTAATTGAACTACTGACACGGAAGCCACATATATTGAACAAGTAGATTAGGGACCATTGATACTCAGACAATCAGAACAGAGATATAAAGCTTTCACAACAGTATCAATGTTTCTATTGATATCAGATGACACTAATTGCAACTCTTGCGAAACATTCAAATAACTTTTTTTAAAGGACACAATTATATGTGAAAACGCCACAGTACTAACCGAATGCAAAATTGTATTCATTTGTAATACGACAAAATTAATCGAGGTCGGTTCTAGTCAACGAAGAGGATCATAGGCTAATTCTAGTCTGGCAAGAGCATTACAAGCATGTTCTAGTCGAATAAGGGGATTAAAGGTCCTCTCTAACCGGACTAGTGCATTAGTCGTCGCCTTTAGTTAAACAAGATATCATCGATCTAAAAGCTGTAGCCAACATGTAACCTTAGTTACCACAGAAGCAACGCCTTTCGAACGGTAAGAACTAATCAGGTTACGCGCTGGATCCAAATAGACCACAGGTCCGAAAATGGCAATCTACTTTCGGGATCAATGCAATACATAAAGAGAAATATATTTCCTTGTGAGATCAACTAGAACTCTGTTAGAATGAAAACGTTTCCTGCAACCCTGAACGAGTTTGGAAATGTGTCCATTTTAAATTTTTGTGAAGATGGGTCGACTGAGATCTGAAAAAATTCCTCACGCTTACCGAGAAGTTTATAAGTGAATTAGGGACCATGTCTTGTCAGACAAGTATAATGGATCTGTCTCTATTCAGACAAATGATCTGGAACCTTTTGCCTGTCCCTTTCGAGTCAAGTAAAAAGAGATCGATGGTGAGCCATATTGGTGGAATGGGTACTGTACCTAGTCAGACATCCAAGAAAGTGATCATTGCTCCAAAGATACTTGAATTGTAAAATATGAAGAAAAGATTTTATTACTTGTGGACTCTCTTTGAAGTTTTCTATGTGTAATAAGAAATACGGAAGAAACAGAGAAAAAGTATCCGAAATTTAGCTGGACAGACAAGTAGGTCAAGTCAACAAATGGAAAGGTAACTGTTATTCAGGCAGCAAGTGGATTCTGGGCTGATTCTAGTCAAACTTTTATTAACACCTTGTATACTGATTATATTAGTTGCATATATTATATGTGTATGGGTACTATAAACTGTACTAGTTTAATGTAAGACTATATTTGCATAAAAATTCACGGTTCAAAGATCAGGTAACGGACGTATGGACACTGATCAAGTCAGCGAAGTGTGAGTAATCTCTACTTCAACAAATGATCTATAGACTGCCCTTGGCCAGACAAATGTTTCTGCAGTTTGATTGAAACTTAACAACAAAATTAATTAGGCGATTTCTTCCATAGGTACTATGTAATACATAGTAGAATCACATAGTATATCTGATGCCTGAAATGACGAGTTTTTATATACTTTGTTTTTTTGTGAAAATAGCGAACTTGACAATAATATTGAACATTTAATGTATGATGTGGACATAATAGCTTGAACCATTTATAGGTCTTTATTCTAGACTTGCAGTTTCAATATCACTTGAAATTTAGAATATAGCAGCTAAAAACTAACACTAATATCTTCAACTACCCTTTCAGGTGAATGTGTACAAACGCAAAAATTCATGGCACGTTGCACCTCGCAGAAATTATTTTAGAGTATGTAAATATCAGAACCGGCAATCCCAACAACGTCTCTTTATTCCTTCATTCATAGGTACTGAAATAAAAAAAACATGAAAGTCAGATTTTAGTACTGGAGAATTCTCTCTGAGGTCCTTTACGTCTAATAAAAGCTACGGGAAGGAGCATAGAAGAAAGTATCTTTGAAATTTATGTTAAATAAGGATTACTGTTTCTGCATTGATTATGAAGTCACAGAATCCAAACAATAATAGCAAAGGAATTTTGCAAAATACTTTATCATGTCTTCTAAACAGTTTTATGCTTCAAATTAAATTCCCAAGAACAGAATGGTCCAGTGCCCAGATTTCTAGCATTTTTCAGTTCGAGTTCAGATACGCACAGAGAAAAGTTGGAAGAATCAGTAAGATTAACACCATACAGAGGCCTCGCGAATATTGACTGTTTGTTGATATGCAATTATTGTCCAGGCGTCATCCCCACCACTGGGGGGAGGGAGGCCGTGGAACTCGGTAACGGCATATTTTGTTGCAGCGGCACGCCGAGACGGCTTCCCGTTCACGAGCCGACGACTGAACGTTGGAAGCTCACAAAAATGTTACATTCCCGGGTGTCAGTGAGACAATACGAATGCAACGGTCAAACTTTTTTTTTTGATCTTTATTAATGGAACTTTCATGAACATATTGGTAAGATGTTTCTGATTAAAATGATACTAAACACGACACAATTTGGATCGTATTTACTTATGATTTATCAGAATCGATAATCAACTAATATGAACTATTAACACTTTCTACATGAGTAAATATGCTCCAAATTATGTCATGTTTGGAATCATTTTAAGCAGAAAAATCTCATCAATATACTAGTAAAAGTTTTATTAGGAACGAATGAAAAATAAAAAAGTTTCATCGTTACATTAGCGTTGCCTCGTGCGCCAGACAACAATGTATGCGCTCGATGGACTCGACGGACGGAGCGGGGGAATGCACGACGATTAGTCGAAGTGTTCAATTGTCAGCGACTGCCCAGAGAGCTGCCGACGCATAAAATGTAGCTGGATCACCTTCAGTCACACGTATTTTTATTATTGGCCGAAACGGTACACACACAATCGGACGAGGTCGAATGGGAAAAGAAACTTTCCCTCTATTTTTTACTGGCTTGTCCTTTTCTACATTGGGAATGCTACAAAGGCGAGTGCCGAGGCTCGAGCTTCGGGCAAAAAACGTATTCACAAGGATCAGAAGCGTTTCGTGTGGTCCACGATTGTAGACCCTGCGCGGACCCGAGTTCGGGACAATAATCGTGAGACCCCTGTAATAAGTATTACTTACCACTATAGTATTGTAAGCTTAAACGTTACTATTACACAATCCAGTGGTGCAGTTTAATTAGGTATCCTGACTATATGGACCGCACATCCTTATGGAATATATGTATCGGTGACCACATGAAATGAGAAACTTCGTCGAGTAAAAAAAGTATATCTAGTTTATTAAATTACGTATAAATAAAGGTTGACACGATATTATAAAAACCTTTTCTTACATTGTCGGGTATCAAGTATCCTACCCAATAGTTAATGCACGTTTTTAAAGTATTGTACTTGCGTCGCCTATTGGTGGAAGGATAATGATATTCCAGTCTACGTAAGGATGCAACGGATATCATCGTTTCAAGTAAAACTATATGGAAGTATTAGAAATAATTTGAAACAGACGATGGATTGAAATTTTAAGTCATACTCAAATATAAACCCCATAAGACTTTACTTACTGTTTCTATGTAGACATTGCTTGATCAAAAAGAGCTTGGAGCAAGAAGATTACAACTAACAATATTTCCCAAATATTAATTTCAAATTTACAAATTGACTTCCAAGAAGTCAGGTTCTTAACAATAATTACACGAACATACTCGTATTTTATTATGGTATCGTAAGGTGCCTCTTTTGCAGATATTTATACAGTATAATATGTAGGTATAACTAAGAATTATCTGGTGCATTTTAATTCGTTATTCGCTTACGATCCTGCAGCTAACAATTCTTACTAGTATATTCAGAATTTGATACAAGAAAGTAGTTCCTTTTGCTCTTGTCTATGTGAATTACTTTATAAATTGTCATTTAGCATAAAAATCCAGTCTACTTACAATTAGAAGTATTTTAAATGGAAGTAAGTATGTCAGTCGTAACTTTCATTTAACAGAACTTTATAAAAATGTCGACAACAGTCTTACTATTGAACTTCTCGTTTAAAAATAACGGAAAAGGATACATTCACCTGTCATTATCAGACTTCAACATGAATAATTGTTCCATTGCAAACAAATTACAAAAATTAAAGTTACGTTATTATCAAAATTTCTGTTCTGTCGTAGACCCGAAACAACGGCTATAGAGTCGGACGATACAATTAGTTTTCATTACTTTATTTCCTTCGTCCGTGCATTTTAGACATTTTCGATACCTGCCCCTTGTAATTTCAATTTCGTTAACAAAAGGGAATAATAGACAAAACACTCGAACATTTGGTCTGCAGTCCGCCACGTGCGCACGTTGGGAGACTCGAAATTTTGTCGCGGTCAAGTCACACTGTGACCACGTGCGCGATATTTTTCTGGCGTCCGCTTCGCCCTGAAGGAGAGGTTTCCTACCTCCACGTCACTTGGGAAAATCCAGGAATTTGCCTTCCCTTTCAGGGCATAACCAATAAGAATACGAATTTGGGGAACGCCTTCGACGAACTTGGAAGAAGTGTGACGTCACTCGACACTCGGACATTCGTATTCGATCACTCGGAAACGTTCGTACTCGTATCTCGTATCGACAATCCCGCACTCGTTTCGACAAGAGTCATTTGGACTTGAACATCCCATCGCAAACAATCATTCGACAAGTCATGTATTAGTTCAATCATTCGACAAGTCATGATCACAATACTCGCGAATCATCAGCTCCACCAGTCGAACAATTATACGATTTATTCTCACTTAGAGAATATTGAAACAGTTGCCTAATAATAATTTGGCGGGCAACAGTCGCAACTGTACGCGGACCACGATGGTTGAGCCTGGAATTTACAAATCCAGGCGGATTCGAAAGAGAATCCGCGCAGACGGACGCGACAATTTCTAAATGAAAATTTCAATTACCTTCACCGAATAGTAAAAGAATTATCATTTTTTAATGACACGAGACTGTATAATACAGTCTGATTTTGCTCATCGTAAGTTGAGGTAACGTTGACTCACGAGGGAAGGTTCCGAATCCGAAAATTCTGATTTTAATGAAATTTTGCATGAATGTAGAGCATATTGAACTATGCGTGGAGCAAATTTTTTTCGTGCCCGTTTTCACTCTGGAGGGGTAAAATCTGTCCTTAAAGTTTTCCCATTCTTTCGTTTCCTTGATATAACTTTGTAACGGTACGAGATAAAGCAAAATTGTAAATATAGAAATTGTTCAGTTTTTTATGATCTACTACGCTACTGAAAGAAAAACTTTCTGATAAATGCACGTTCGTTGCATGCAATGACTATCTCTGCCTCTTACGGTTAAGAATTTATATTTAAAATAACAAAAATTCATTTTCTTTATAAATGACGCAACGTAGAAAATTTTTCTTTCAGTAGCGTATTAGAACATAAGAAACTGAACAATTTCTGTATTTACAGTTTTGCTTGATCTCGTACCGTTACAAAGTTATATCAAGAAAATGAAAGAACGGGAAAACTTTAAGGGCAGATTTCATCCCTTCAGAGTGAAAACTGGCACGAAAAAAAATTGCCCCAAGCATAGTTCAATATGCTCTACATTCATGCAAAGTGTCTTTAAAATCAGAATTTTCGGGTCCGGAACCGTCCCTTGTCAGACAGTTATCATTTCTGACTTCAGGAAAAAGTTACCCTAACCGAGTCATAGTTATGCCAACTTACTGTATGTAAGTATTAATACTTTACCTAACAAGATTCTGTGAGGTTGAATAAAATATTAAGTGCCACCACGAAACTCGATTTTTCATATGCAACAACCAAATGATTACTATTAGTATAATGGATGAACGTTTGGAAAAGATGAAGAAAACTGCGGGACCCCAAAGACTATGTAAATCGGTCGTTTACGGTCAGGGGGTTAATGGCCATGTAGCAACGTCTCGATATGCATTTTTTCCGATCGTCAAGGACGCGACGCCGAGTTGGCGGAAATTTGGACTGGACCCTTGGCTCGGGCACGATAGTGGAATCGTTCGGGCTGCCGATGTGGGGACAAAGTTAACCTTGGCCTCTTGGCTCGATTCGCCGATGATATAACCGGCCGTGCCGCCACCTCCCGGTATGTTGCATATGTCGATATACGGGCGTCGAAGTCCACAGCAGTTCTAACTAGAACAACATTGAGAACAGTACAAACATGAATTCTTGGGTCCTCCAAGCGAGACGATTCAATCGATTTAATCGGTTCATAGTCCTGCATAAACGACGGATATAAACAGCTATCGACCGTTGATTGGCAGGCTTAACAGACAGATTCACCTTTTTACGAAAGCGTGTTACTATAGGTCATTATCAATGTACATGACTACGCTACTCATCGTTGACACACGTGGAAATATTACGTGTACAATTCTAGCGAAAAGATTCTGACCATAGTTCGACACAATTTTATTATGAAAAGCAGCGGTATCTAAGAACGTCTTACTAACGTTTAAACCTTGTCCAATCAAGGTGGGTCAATTTTGACTCATGTTTTTGATCCAATGATATAAGTGTTACTCATAGATGATATTGGATGATTTTGTCAACTTTCGAAGCTTCTAACTAATAGATAAAGAGAGGTATTGAATCAAAACTTACGTTAATTTTGAGGTTAATTGTTTTCTTATATTCAGTAAGAAAAACTTTCCCAGTGAATTAATTACTTTTTATATTATTCAGTTTCACAATGTGCGATTCGAAAGAGCATTTGTAGCACTGCATATTATGTGAGTATCAGGAAGAAAATAATGCTATGCAAGCAGAAAAAAACTTATGTAGTGTATTTCGCGAAGCCACATTACATCTTAAGAACTTGCCAAAGATGGTTCGAAAAAATTCGAAGTGGTGATTTTTCATTAAAAGTAAAACAGAGGCTAGAGAAATTTTCACATATTAACGATTATGTTTTCGGCAAACAAACATTAACGTCTGTTGATGTTGCAAACATGCTTGGGTTTCACCAAACCCATAGAAAATTTATTCTAGTAGCTTAAATAATTCTTTTAAAAAAAATAATTAAAATCAAATAGATTAAAGTCATAGATAAGAATTTTTTTCAACATAATATCATTAGTTCATTGTATCGAATACGCGATAAAACATCGCGCATTCAAATAATAGAAAATAAATGCAGCATAAATAATAAAATAAATAATATATTACAAATTTCTCTTTCAATAAATGTAAATGTTAATTAAAACTTTGAGAAAATAATATTAGCATTGTAGGCGATACGATATTTCTCCTTAACAAAACCGTGCGCTACGCAATACTTTGTTGCGGCAGACGGCCGTTAGTAGAGTTCTGCATTGGGCGGACTGAGCCCGCCCGTCACCCGGCCGTTTTTCTCTACCCGGCCTGGCCCGGCCCGCCCAGGCCCTTTTTTTTTTTTTTTTTTTT
>NW_015374019.1:87853-89605 GCF_001272555.1 Dufourea novaeangliae | reverse complement strand
GGGGGAATCTATCCACCCCCGCCGGCGTCGTCGGGGCCGGCTGTGCGGGCCCCACGGCCCCGACCCGAACCCTGCCTCGCTCTCCTCCTCTCTCGACGAGCGGGATCGCGCGCCAGGCCCGACGATGCGCGCCGCAAACCCGTCCATACCCGCTCAGATTCGTGCTAGCCCGCCTGACCCGTGGAATCCCCGCTAGGCCCTCTCGGCCCGCTAGGCTCGCTAGGCCCGCTCAGCCCGTTCAATCCGCGCCATACGTGTGCCCAGCTATATCAGCTCGTTACCCCATGTTCGCTGTTACCCATTGTCAGAGAGAGACGGAAACATAAATCTAATCAACATTTTATTTACATTACAATTAAAACAAAAATTAAACTAAACATTAAAATTAAAATTAAACTAAACAAATTCAAACTAATTTTTATACTATGCTGTTTCGAGAGTTGTTGTCTGCCAGCGGGTAGTCTCGAAAGGTCGAGGAAATAGCAACACCGAATGTATGTATAGACATTCTCACGAAAATCAAGAACTGGGAAAACAGAATATTTCATGGATAATCCGAGACATAGACCAGTGACAAAATGTTCCAAAAGAATCCTATTCAAGTAGGTTTAGTTTTCCAATTCTTTAAGCTACGTGTCAACAGTACACAATCAAGGGGACACGAGAAAAAGTTATCTCTTTAATTTCAAAGAAACCGGAGATTGTGTGAATGTTAGAAGAAATATGACGCTGATTGCTTTTGGAAATTGTGTTGTGTGCAATACAAAAAGGGAAAGTCTATTGTTAAAAAAATACGAGAACCGATTTACCATTACATACTTCACTTCTTCCATGCATTTTTATGCAAGTAAATACCATTCCTTCAATTGATTTTGTTTTTATTTTTTTTGTTTATTAATAATATTTCAAGGTAGTTTGCGACGAATGTCGCGGCGGGACGGAGGAAGGAGGCCAGCGCAGTCGGCTGCCAGGGGTCGAACGAATGAGACGAGTGTCGCTTAATTTGTCTGTAGCTTTATTTGGTTTCGGGGGGGGATTACAATATTCGGGGTTCTTATATACTAGTCTTACGGGCTAGCGGCTGCATACATGCGACGGTATTCGGTGGGCGCGGCGGAGTAACTACGACGGTAGTCGGTGGGCGCTGCGGAGTGCACGCTGCCGTGCCCTCGGTTGGAGGCGCGGCGGTCAGAACGCGTCGGCGGCTGGGCGGTAGCCGGTGCGGCGGTCGGAACGCGTCGGCGGCTCGGCGGTATCCGGCTCGGCGGTACGGCGCCGGACGGCGGCTCGGCGGTAGTCGGCTTGGCGGTAGTCGGCTCGGCGGTAGTCGGCTCGGTGGTGTCCTCGGTCGGCGGTGCGGCGGTCGGAACGCGGCGGTTCAGGCGGCGTGGTGGCGGGAAGGGTTGCCCTCCACCGTGGGACGGCCAGGGGCCGTTCCGTTGGTCGGGTGGAGGAGACCCGTGGTGTCCCCGCCCCCTTAGGTGACTGCCTATGGGGGAAGAAGGGTCGGGATGGCCCGATCAGTGGGTTTTACCCGACACTGTCGGAGGGCCTCTGGTTAAAGGCTTCCTTCTATCACAGGGACAGCGCCCCAGTGAGGGAGTACCTTGGTGGTTTCCAAAAAGCAGAGAGCTCGATAGCGGTCGGTGTTAGCGGGTGCGTCGGGAGTCGAGATCTGCCCTGATTGTGCCTCGCGCCGCGGTATTAGTAGCCGCGAGGCACAATCGTATCGGCGAGAACCGCGAGGCGCGC
>NW_015374019.1:47950-87721 GCF_001272555.1 Dufourea novaeangliae | reverse complement strand
AGACAACAGCCGCTTTTTTTTTTTTTTGTTTTTTTTATATGCCCTATTTTATTTGCTTATGTCGGTGCGCACACGTAGGGTCCCATCTGCTTCTTTCCTGCACGTTAGGCGGCCCCCGGGTACACGCATCCGGTAGCGCCGTCCGGTCACCATGGCCGGCACGTGTATCCGGAGGACGCTGGGGTCGTGGGGGTCGGTGGTGTAGGGTCGGGTTGTGGCGGTGGGCGGGGCGGTAGCCGTTGGCGGGGCCCTCTCCTCCGCTGCGACTGTTGTCGGCGTGGTGGTGGTTGGCCTGGTCGGGCCGGCTGCCATGTGGTATCCGCTGCTCCCTGGTGGCCGCATCCGGGGTGGTGGTCCCCGTCGTGGAGCTGGTGGTCCGGCGACGTTCGGGGACGGGGGAGGGTAGGTCGGTCCAGCGGGCGGGGGGTTTATGGTTTGGCTCGTTCTGGCCGGGGCGGTCGGGGCGGCGGCCGCTGGGGCGACCACTTCGATGAGGGCCACCGGAGTCTTCGTAGCGGTCCCGGTCGTGGCGTTGTGGTGGGGGGGGCCTGTCCCCGGGTGGCCGCAACCGGGGAGGTGGTCCTCGGTGAGGCGCAGGCGGTCCGGTGGCGGTTACCGCCGGGGACGCGCGAGCCCGTCCAGTCCTGGTGCGCGTCTCAAGGCGGGCAGACTCGGCCGTCCGCCACAGAGGCACGGCGAGGGCCCGGAGCCTGGCCTCGGCGGCCTGGCGGGCGGTCAGCGTAGTGATGCGGCTGATCCGCGGTTTGGGTGTGGGTAGCGTCGTGGTCCTGCTACCGGCGGATGGCCTGGCTGCCTGGTCCGGGGTCCCGGTGGTGATCAGGCCGGGGAGGTGTTCGGTTGGCTCTTTCGGTGGCCTGTCCGGTGGCGGTTCGCTCGACGTTGTCCCCTCTGGTGGCGGAGGTGGGGGCGGTGGCAGCGGTGGTAACGGGATTTCACAGAGCGGCGTCTGGTTCATGTAGTTGGTTGTGGTTCTTTTTCCCTCCGGTGTCTGGTGTTCCGGCTTTAGTATGGTGGACCGTGCCTTTGCATCAGCGAGGACTGCCACGGTGGCGTGTCCATCTCGCGGCCGTGTCGGTACTGTCCTCGGGGTACTCTTCTTCCTGGCCCGCGTCCCTGCCGTGCCGGTTGCCGCTCCTCCGGGGATGCTCGCGTGGTCGTCGTCGTTGTCCGGGAGGCACGGTTTTAGGTCCTGGACGTGGGCACGGAGCGGTATCTTCCGGCCGTCTTGGAGTAGCACGAGGGTGGGTCCCAAGTGCCGGCAGACTTTGTGCGGTCCGGAGTATTTCGGCGCCAGTTTCGCATTGAAGTGGCGTTCGACGGACGACAGGGGGTGTTCGCGCCGCATGACCCATTCCCCGATGGCGGGGCGCCATTCGCGCCGTCGCAGGTTATAATGCTTGCGCTGGGTTTCGAACGCGCGGGCCTGCTCGTGGCGGGAGATTGTGATTGCCGCTTGGAGGCGCTCCCGTCTCTCTCGTAGCTCTCGGCCGGTGGTGGCGCCATTGGGGTCCAGTGGTCGGTACAACGTGCCGGGAGCTGTAAGTTCCCGTCCGTAATTGAGGTAGGCCGGTGTCTGTCCGGTGACGTCGTGGTAGGCGGTATTGTACGCGAACATGATTTCTGGGATCCAATGGTCCCATGTTCGATGGTCCTGGCCTGTGAGCTCCGCAATCATGGTTTTGATGACCCTATTGACTCGCTCGACCGGGTTGCACTATGGGGTGTACGGGGGGGTGCGGCGGTGTGTAATTCCGGCCTCCTGTAGGAAGTTGGTGAACTCCTTGCTCTCGAACTGTCGGCCGTTGTCGGTGATGGCGAGCCGTGGTCTCCCGAACCGTAGGACGATCCGTTCTCGGAAGGTGCGGGTTATGGCGGGAGCCGTCGCCTGGCGGAGGGGCTGTAACTCTACCCATTTCGTGAATTTGTCCTGCATCACCATTAGGACCGTGTGCCCCTTGCTGGACCGGGGGAGTGGCCCGACGAGGTCCACGGAGACCACGTCCCATGGGTTGGCGGCTGGGGTCGAGAACATCTGGCCCGCGGGAGCCCGTTGCAATGCCTTGTGTTGTAGGCATTGCGTACAGCGTTGGACGTACCGAGCGGTGTCTCGTCCCATTCCGGGCCAGTGGTAGCGCTGCGTTAGGCGGGCGATGGTCTTCGCGGTGCCTAGGTGTCCGGCTGTCGGGGCGTCGTGGATCTCGTGGAGTACTTGGGATCGCTTATGTTGTGGGACGCACCACTTCCATTCCAGCTCTGGGTGGAGGCCGGTGGTGTCTCGGAAGCGTCGGTAGAGGCGGTGGTCCTTAACTCTGTACTCCGGATATTTTTCGGGGTGGGCCTGGAGGGCGACCTTTAGCTTAGTCGTCCACGGACAGTCTTCCTCGGTAGGCTTCTCTATGGCTCCGAGGTCCTCTGGTCGCCGGGAGAGGGCGTCCGCGACGAGGTGTTGCGCACCTCGCCGGTACTTTACCTCGAAATCGTATTGCTGGAGTTCGAGGCCCCAGCGGGCTAGACGGCCGGACGGGTTGTCCATGTTCTGTAGCCATCGTAGCGCTTGGTGGTCGGTGATAACCGTAAAGTGGTACCCTTCCAGGTAGGGTCTCATCTTCCGGATGCCCCAGATTACGGCGAGACACTCCTTTTCGGTGACGGAGTAGTTCTTTTCTGCTCCGTTGAGGGTGCGGCTGGCGTAAGCGATTACGTGCTCGTTTTCTGGGTGCCCTTGGGTGAGCACCGCTCCTAGTCCTCCGTGGCTGGCATCGGTCTGTAGGGTGAAGGGTTGGGTGAAGTCGGGGCACGCCAGTACTGGAGCGGAGGCGAGTTGTCCCCTTAACGCTTCGAAGGCCTTGTTCTGCTCGGTTGCCCACTGCCATGGGTGCCTTTTCTGTAGTAGTTTGGTTAATGGTGCGGCTGTGTCCGAGAATTGCGGGATGAAGCGGCGGTACCATGAGACCATCCCGAGGAAGCGGCGTAGTTCCTTGAGGTTGGTTGGTGGTGGCATTCCCTGGATAGCCTGGACCTTCTACGGGTCGGTCTTGACACCTCGCCCCGTTACTACGTGTCCGAGGTAGCGTAGTTCGGTGCAGCAGAAGTTACACTTCTCTACGTTGATTCGGAGCCGGGCCGCCTCTAGACGGCGTAGTACTTCCTGTAGGTTGTCCAGGTGTTCCTCGAACGTTCGACCGAGCACGATGATGTCGTCTAGGTAGGCGAAGGCTCGGTGGTCCAGGCTGGGGCCAATGATCTGGTCCAGTAGTCGCTGGAAGGTGGCGGGTGCGGAGTGTAACCCGAAGGGCATGACCCGGAACTGGAATAATCCTCTCCCCGGGACGGTGAAGGCGGTGATGGGGCGATTTTTCCGTGCCAGTGGGACCTGCCAGTAGCCGTTTGCTAGGTCAATCGTGGAGATGTACCTAGCCTCTCGTAGCTTGTCCAGCGTGGCTTGGACTTGGGGCAGTGGGTAGGCGTCCTTCTCGGTGGCCCGGTTTACCCGTCGGAAGTCGATACAGAACCGGGTTTTACCGTTCTTCTTCCGGACCAGAACGACCGGGGAGCTCCACGGGCTACGCGACGGCTCGATGACTTTGTCGGCTAGCATTTGGTCCACTTCTCGGTTCATGATCTCTTGGATGGCCGGGTTTCGTGGAGTATACCGCTGTTTGATGGGCTCCGGGTGTTTGAGCCGAATGGTGTGCTCGGCGAGTGGAGTTGGGCCTTGGACCTGTTTGAACCGAGCGAGTTCCCTGTCCAGGAACCGTTTGAGGGTGGCCGCTTGGGTGGGTGTGCAAGCGGAGATGCTTACGGCGGTCTCGACGTTGGCGGCTTCCGGAGGGTACTCCCACTGGCGGCAGCCGAGGCGGATACTGGCTCCCAGTTTGGGGAGTATGTCCATCCCCAGTAATACGGCCTGCGTCAGTGTGGGGAAGACGGCGTATTGGTGGGTGATCCCCTGGTCGTCTATGCAGGCGGTCACCACCATTTCACCTTCCAGGGGGGTTGCCTCTCCGTTGGCCACCCGGGCGCACAGGTCGGTGGGGACGAGCGTGTCCCCATACCGGCGGCACCGTGCTGCGATGTCGCCCCTCAGGTAGGACCTCGTGGCGCCGGTGTCCACTAGGGCAGAATACGTCTGGCCATGCAGGTGGAAGTTGACGTATAGCCGTTGGTCCTCTTCTAACGGCGTCGAGGTCGGTGCGCGGGTGGTGTGGGTGACCGGGTGGCGCCCCCTGGCCCGGTACCGTTGTCGTTTCCCGTGTCTGGATGGCATCGGCAATCACGGGTGGTTCGTCCCTCTTGGCCGCAGTAGGAGCAGAACAAGCGGGCGGCTCGGCGGCATTCGGTGCGCCAGTGCCCGCGTTGCCCACAGCGCCAACAGCAGGCTTCCCGGGTGTACTGGTCCGTGATGGCGTATGCGCTGGCCCGTGGTCCGGCTACCCTGGGGTCGCTGCTGCGGCGGGCGAGCTGCCTCCTCTCCCGTATGATGGACTCACACTCGGTGGCTCGATCCATTAGGTCGGCGGGCGTCGTCAGGTCGTCTCGTCGGATCGGTCCCGGTACTCGATGTGGAGGTTCTGGTACAGGATGTCCAGCTGGCGTTCCGGCTCGATTCGGCCGTGCCGCCACATCAGGGCCAGTATGGCTGCGGCGTAGTCGGCGGGACTCTCTTCGGGCTGCTGGAGCCGACGGTAGATGGCTGCCTCGAGGTCTCGCTGCCTGGTGCGGGGGAGGAAGAATCGTCGGAAGCTGGTGAGAAAATCGTCCCAGGTGTGCCAGGATGCCTGGTGCGCCCGGTACCACGAGAACGCGGTGCCCCGGAGGATCTCGGACAGCCAAGGTAGGATTAAATGGGGGCCGACCCGATAGCTGCGTTGGAGGTCCTCCAGCCGCTCTAGAAATTCGGCGGCCCCTGGGCCGCCGTCGTAGTGACAGCCCCATCGGCGGATCCGGTCCATGATCCGGGCGTGTAGGGGGTCCTCGTCCGGGTAGCTGGGGTTGGTCGGTGCTGCCATCGTTGCCGAGTTGGAGGGTCCGGCCACGGGGTGCTCCGTGGTGCCTTCCTCTTTGGCCACCTGCGTTGAGCCTCGGTCCGAGGATGCCATGTGGCTGGCACGTAGGTGTGCTACGTAGCGGGCCCGGAGTTGATCGAGCGGTCCGGAGGGGTCGAGGCCGCTATGGGTGAGGAATGCCTTGAGGTCCTTCTTCACTAACCGGTACACCCAGCTGACACTCTCGCTCATTCGCCCTTCCTCCTTTCACCGTCCCTGTTCGGGCGCCAAATTATGCGACGAATGTCGCGGCGGGACGGAGGAAGGAGGCCAGCGCAGTCGGCTGCCAGGGGTCGAACGAATGAGACGAGTGTCGCTTAATTTGTCTGTAGCTTTATTTGGTTTCGGGGGGGGATTACAATATTCGGGGTTCTTATATACTAGTCTTACGGGCTAGCGGCTGAATACATGCGACGGTATTCGGTGGGCGCGGCGGAGTAACTACGACGGTAGTCGGTGGGCGCTGCGGAGTGCACGCTGCCGTGCCCTCGGTTGGAGGCGCGGCGGTCAGAACGCGTCGGCGGCTGGGCGGTAGCCGGTGCGGCGGTCGGAACGCGTCGGCGGCTCGGCGGTATCCGGCTCGGCGGTACGGCGCCGGACGGCGGCTCGGCGGTAGTCGGCTTGGCGGTAGTCGGCTCGGCGGTAGTCGGCTCGGCGGTGTCCTCGGTCGGCGGTGCGGCGGTCGGAACGCGGCGGTTCAGGCGGCGTGGTGGCGGGAAGGGTTGCCCTCGACCGTGGGACGGCCAGGGGCCGTTCCGTTGGTCGGGTGGAGGAGACCCGTGGTGTCCCCGCCCCCTTAGGTGACTGCCTATGGGGGAAGAGGGGTCGGGATGGCCCGATCAGTGGGTTTTACCCGACACTGTCGGAGGGCCTCTGGTTAAAGGCTTCCTTCTATCACAGGGACAGCGCCCCAGTGAGGGAGTACCTTGGTGGTTTCCAAAAAGCAGAGAGCTCGATAGCGGTCGGTGTTAGCCGGTGCGCCGGGAGTCGAGATCTGCCCTGATTGTGCCTCGCGCCGCGGTATTAGTAGCCGCGAGGCACAATCGTATCGGCGAGAACCGCGAGGCGCGCGTAGCCATCTCGCGGCCACGACGGGAGTTGCCTCGCGGTGCCTCGCCGGCGTCGCGCGGGGACGCCGTAACGAATTACTCGTTACTAGTTTAACAGCAATTTTAATGAATACACAAATTAAAATTATGTCATTAAAATCAATCCTATATTCTGTGTACTATTGTATAATAATATAAACGATGTTTTTGTGGTAGTGTTTTACTGTTCCATTGTATACATTACACATTTTGAAACAAAACAAGTATTTTTGTTGATTCTTTATTTCAAATTGAATCCCATTTCTGCATGTATCCATAATTTCTTGAATTTCATACAATACACGCCACATTGTTCCTTCATAAAGTGAAATAAATCCGCGTCTTGCTATAATAGCAGTCGAATGAAGTGCTAGTAAAGTCGCAGGTACAGAGTAGCTAAAGACACGAGTTCCAAGTGCCAACGGGCCAACGTGTAACGGTGCGAGCACTCGGGCACGGGTGGAAAGATCACACGCTGCAATAACTTCGGGCGGGTTTGGGCGCCTAGATATACATATCTACCCGCCCGGCCCGCTACGGGTTTGGACGGGCTTGGGCGAAGCGATAAGCGACGGGTAACGGGCGGGAGGACCCGGGTTTATCCGCCCAATGCAAAACTCTAGCCGTTAGCGGTTTAGTTGTCATCGACGCTCGCTCGAAAACCAAGCGCTGTATTCGTTCTTTGTTGCGTCGATGACCGTCCCTTTGTCGAGTCAGTCGTCGTGTGGATGCTACGCAGATCGGACACGCTTGTTAAATACATAACCATTAACCTACAATTTGCGATTCACACTGTCTCACCTTTACCTACAGAATATTCGGCCATAAAAATTATTGCAAATAATATTCTACAAGATTCAGTATTAAATCCAGGCACCAATTCAGACTCACCTTCCACCAAATCAAAAAGAGTTCGCCTTAACTCCATTGATATTGTTACGTACGAAGACACTCTCATGACCTCTAAACCCCATTGGGAGTTGGAATGCATCCGGCCAGATTACGTAATTGACCACAGGGTGTTATGGCGTGGCCAGATTTTTTTGGAAAACAGCTTCAGAATAAAAAGGGACTCGTACAGCTCATCCGCGGATCATACTCATACCAGAAGCCCAGCTAGCTTGAAGTCTCTTTCAAGCATTTTTAAAAGCAAGATAAACTCTGTATAACAAACCCCCGCATTTCTCAGTACGTGAAAACCGAGAACGTTGGAATTATATTCACCTTTATATATTTATATATTTATAATTCAGTGTTGTTCATTTCAACTCTAGAATAACATCTAAATTCCAAGCTAGAAGCGAACCCACAAAGGCACACTTATACCGCTCGAAGTGTACCAAATTCTTAAAGTTACGAAGCCCATACTAACAATCCTAGTGGCTCCCTGAGATGAAGTAGGCACAGGTTCCGTCCACATAACAAACTCTAAAAAACTCAAATTGCCATTTTCTCGGCTTTCGCAGCCACTTAGCCCTAGCTCGTAACAATATTTTCATATAAAATATAAAACAGATAGGAATTCTAAAAATAATAAATGTAATATTTTGTTGATATTTAATAAATCTAATTAAAGAATATCTCTCAACTAATAATACTTGTTCAGGATTGGCTGGACCGCGACATGACGTCATGCGCGCCGAGAAGCCACCGTCGTCGCGGTGAGCTCGTGCCGCGCGTCTCGCCTAGAAGTTCGACCATTATCGTGCTGAATTCGATAATCGTCGTCGGAGACGAAGAGTTACATCGCGAGTAATCATAGTGCCGACACCTGTGGGTCGCCTCGTATAGTTACAACGCCGTCCTTCTCTAACCACTGCCAAGTCTTTGTCTGGCAGTGTGTTCTCTCTCTCTCTCTCTCTCTCTCTCTCGCTCTCTCTCTCTCTCCCTCTCTCCCTCTCTCCCCCCCCCCCCCCCCCTCCCCCCCCCCTCTCTCTCTCTCTCTAAAAGGACCGTTGCTGTGCGAGGTGCCTACGTGACTGCTAACACAGTTTTTATACAATTAACTGTCTAATTGCCCGCGACGAGCCTTTGTCTCCTTCTAATCGTATCGAACCTTCGAACGACACGTACGAGTCAGCTAAGGGGTGCTCCCTGAATTATAATACTTTTATTACCGGCGCTCCGGTCATTATAATCGTATTTTATCGCTGTGTTTTGGTGCTCCGAAGTCTTGTGTTGGTTACTTGTAACTCAAGTCGTGTTCGAAACGTGCGAATTAGCTAAGGGTGCTCCCTATGTCACACACTGTTGTATTATCGGTGCTCCGGGTATAACAATTCCAGCTACAGTTTTCGGTGCTCCGAATTATTGTGTCTACGCGTTATCGTTTTGTCATATCTATTTATTTGTGTACATTTTTGTGAGCGCAATAAACTGTTTTGTGTGTTACGAATTCAAGAAGGTGCTACCTCGAATTCCTATCCTCGAGTCTCATCTCGAACAGTATGTATGTATTAGTTTATTGATTTCCCTTGAGGTTACATGTACTTCCGTTTCCAGCCTTTACTTATTTCTATCATACATTTTTCTTTTTACGCTTACATCATATCTTACTTTCTACTTTTGACATTCTACTTATAACTAGTTTACCGCTTTAAACTCTGATCAGTCTCTTATATTTTGTTCTCTCTCCCGTTTTCGCATTCCTGCGCTTGCCTTTTGCGCCCGTCATCGCCTTTCTCTATCTTTCTCGCTTTCGCCTTATCTTATGCATATCCTTAAACATATCGCCTTATCCAATCTTTCTTGACCTACCTTATCTCCTCTAATCGTGTGTTTATAGTCTTTACATTTCTATTCCTTAATTTTTATCTTATCTCTGTACCCTCCACCCTCAACCTTCTATCCTTCGGTTTCCGTTCTCCCCCCCCTCTCTCTCACTCGCTCTCTCTCTCGCTCCTTTCCTTCTACCACTTCTCCTTCTGTAATTCTACACCTTTCTTCATCTATTTCTCTTAACTACCCTTCTCATTCTCCTTCCTCCCCTAGTACTTCTCTTACTCTCTCATACCAGCTCCCATTGTTTCCTCTATTTCTACATCGCTCCCAAACATGTTCCCATGTCTCTTCTTCGCTTCCGCATAAACATATCCTTTTCTCTATCTTTTCCCAGTATCTTGCTTCCCTGACCTCATTTCCTAACCTATAACGCGCTACTCTTCTCCACCTACTCTCTCTCCACATTTTCTCCATATATTCTGGAAACCTTTCTCCCTTCACCCACTTACACCACTTGTTGTACCTTGAATCCCCTCTTTGTATCTTTTTTCTATCTCCTCGTACCCCTCCCGCCCCTTTTCTCACAGTCTCTTCACCTCCTCTATCTGTATTCCTACGCTAGTGTTGTTAAAATGAGCCCCGAGTCTTGAGCTTTAACAGCTCGAATCGCGGTTCAAACCCTAAAGGCTCGAACCCTCAAGGTTCGAAGCTTGAGTCTTTAACGCTCGAGCCTTTAAGCTTGAAGGCTCGAGTCGTATAATTGTATGTAAGCTTTAAGGTTCAACCCTCTAAAACCCTTAAGTGTTAAATAATGGCATTAACACTAAATCTATAATGTCATACTTCATACAGTTTTTAAAAAATACAGCCATGACTGCAAACACATGAGAGATTGATACCAAGAAAGGGAAATGAAAAATGAAACAAAATAACCATTGAATAGTAGACGAAATGAAACATTACTAACAATTTGTCTGTAATGTTCAAAAAATAGTATTATCGACTGGAAACATACTCTTACGCCGTGGGAGTCATAGATGACCGGCAGCAATATTAATGTACTACGCATTATAAGTTTGCACAATACATATAATCATATTGTGTAATATATTATTATATGATTCTAATGGGCAATCACTCTTTGGCGCTGAAGACAAAACCAGCAGAAACACGCTCGGCAGTGAACGTGTTAGCCTCGAGCTTCGAGACCCGAGCTTTAAAGCTCGAGTTTTCGAGTTCTCGAGTTTCTCGAATCTTCTTACGTTTCTGAAATATATAAGGAAATTCTTACTCACTCTTAACAGGTTGGTGCCTGTTGTCCCTAGGGACCTGTGCCGAGGGTTTCTCTATGTGTTCAGTGTCCATATGGGTCACAGGCACTTCGTTAAGAAGAGACGTCGTTACTTGCTTAAACGAATTAGCGGACGTTGTGATATACCGTAACCAATCAAAGACAGGTTTTCCTAGTTCCGTTATTGAGGTGTATACTCCAGATACCCAGGACAGAGGTATCAGGTTGCAGGCCAAAATTTGACGCTAACGTGTTATCGGCTTTTTCTACCACGGCATTAACGACAGCAGAGTTCATTCACCATGTACGTCACGGTGGATGGTGACATCAGCTGCGAAAAAGCACTGCTGTAGAAGACACTCTCAGCAAGAGATTCGTTGAATATACCAATGCCTCTTCGGAGTCTTTTAATATTTACGAAAGGGACGGACATGTTTTGGCGACACTTTGTAAAAAAAAGTGGACTACATGAGCATTCTACAAGGCACACCCGCCTTGCATCGCCGAATTTATTATATTTGTACTTAACTTTGAAGCATATTATACAGTTCTTATATATGTAAATATGTACGTGTATACCGACGTGAATTGGCACGATTGTGCAAGAGTTCACTCGCTCCGCTGGATTCATTCTCATACGGAAGAATCACGGGACGCAGAAAAATGTATTATTTCATTATAAAAATTGGTATTACCAAATTTAATCAATTAAAAATGGCGAGGTGCGTTTTTTATCTTTTACTTGTCATTCGAAACTCTTTATCCAAATAATGAATTCGTCCTTGTCTGATTCTACTATTCCTCCTCTGGAAAATGCAGTTTAACAGAGTAAAATAATACAATTTCGTTATCAAATATATCATCGTATATTTAAATATGAACAATTATATACATTCGTTGGTTCATTATCAGTAGTCTACAGAATTTATAACAAATATCGAAGTAGATGGAAATTTTGCGTCCGCTGTGTATGTATTCGTGATGTTATTGCAGTTTTATTTCATTTTATTCACAGACAATTCAAGTTATGGAGAAAGAAATCAAAAAACTATTAAAAAACTTTTTGGTGTTATAATGTAACCTGGAGAGATGCCATAATTTTCTGATAATTGTCGGTGCACGCGTTGCTTGGTTGGAACAGGCACTTCCACTTTCAATGCCAGACCGTCATCACCTTCCCGCTTCACGTCCAGTCAGGGTGATTCACGATTAACTACCTACGGTTAGACTGCGGGTCTTAATGCAAATTCGTAATTTTGACAGACAAAGTCGCAAACGTGACCTTTAAAGGGAAACTTACATTCTTCATTTAAGGTTTCATTATAGTCAACAGAATTTAAAATGATTATCAAATTGTATAGAAGCAGTCATTTTAATTCATTTCAAACATTCATGGTGGTCAAAAATACTTCAAATTTGCAGCCCATTTATAATTATTTATTTTAAAACTATTTATTTTTATATACACTCACATTTTGATATCTGCTTCCAGAAATTTATTTTTACCGTTAACTAATATAATTGTTTAAAAATTAAATTGGCGCTTTATTAGAAATTAATGAATTTGTTGCTTTGTTACGGTTAGAAATTTAAATTTATTATCAATGCATAACATCAGCAGTTTACTTGCTATATACAAGGCAAAAACCGCTTCGAGATTCAACAAATCATAAAAATCTATGCTGTACTGTTACTTAAAATATTTTATATAGGAAGTTGTTGAAATATATGAGAGATCTAGAGTGTATTATGTCCATTGTTTAAAAAAAATGACATTTTATATGTTTCCCGTTTAAAATTTTTCACTCTCTCCGATGGTACAAATTATTTCGTTCTAAGTCGTTTAGTTTTTAATATAATAATGTAAAAATAATATTAAATGCATATCTTGTTCCGAGACAAACAATGCAAAATCCATCACATAGGGGATTTAATGCAATGTTCACCATTTCTACATATCGAGACTTGTCTGAAATCCAATCAATAGTTCGAAAGTAGCGATTGTTTCTCGCTGAAACCTTACCGAACGATTCCAAAGCTACATGATTTCGGTACGTTTGATTTGCTGTTCTCTAAAGTTTGAAAAGTGTGACTTAATATAGTCTGGCTCTGGAGTCTAGATACAGTTCTCGAGACTCTCTTGAATAATACAGAAATGTATTTTTCTCTTCGTTTTCTGAATAATACATGTTCCTCTTGGTTTTTCAGTTCTTGCATAATAAAATTTAATGATATCCAACTTTCTTTACTCGTGTCACCGGCTTGGATTATGAAAATGTTTTAGGCATCCAACCATATGAAAATACGCATTTTTTTAAGACCGTGAAACAAAGTGATATTATACCGTAACGTAGAATCCGTGTACTAATATCCGTATATTAATATTTATTGAAATAAAGACACTAATCATCTATGTTTCAGTACATTAATTCTCTTTATCGTATTAATAAATTGCAACTTTTTACCCAAAATAACAGTTTCTAAAGTAATTCATACAGACAAGAGTAAATGTAGGACATTCTTTCTTCTCTAACATAGTTTATTGGGTCGAGAATAAAATAGAGAACTCATTGCATCTGATGGGAGCTTTGCCTTTCATTATATTTCACAGAGTCCTATAGGCTATAAATACATAAAATGCGCAGTCTACATATTAAACGTATTTACAGTTCTTTCGTGATAATAAAACCAAAGTGTTTAAAATAATTCCACACTACACTATTTATGGATTTATTTTCATGTCAAAAAAATTTTTCTATATCATGCAATTTTAATCCTCCTGTAGTGTTTGATTACTTTTAGAACGACTAGTATTTTCATTCTTTGTACTATTACTTCTTTAAAGATTTCCTCAAATTTAAGAAACTATTCCAAAGCTATCGCAAATATGTGTTTTCCTTGTTCATTAGCATTAAATTAACTGAACCGAGCATTATATCAAAGTTAATTAGAACTATGGAAGAACTCAAAACTTTGACCTAGAGCTTAGGTTCAGTTCAATAAACAAGACTACGTGCAGTAAAATGGTGACAAGCGTCTTAGAATCGACAAACAAGCCATAGTGGTGGACCTCAGAAGTTTTATCGAAGGAAGTTCCAAAACCACTGGTCGATTAATTGCAGACTGGGCTTGGATCTGGCAACCGGAAAAATCTCCTTCCTTCCTTGGAACCACAAACTTGTTATGCTTCAAGAATCAAATACTACATTAAATAAAGTGCAAATATATTTCTTAAATATCTATAATAAATAAGCAGCAAACATCTATGTGTATTCAAGGTGACCTACACACTTCAGTATTCCATACATGCTTACAATGTGGAATTTCGTAATGAATGTCAGTCTACGCAACTGTTGCTTAGCTAACACTAGAACCACCAACGACTAACAAATCAATTAATTCCTTCATTTATATATTAACACTATGACGACCAATTACGCCGTAGTGCACAGTGATCGAAAATCAAAATTTAACAGTTCAAATGGTCAAAAAGACAATTCTTTTATTCTCCATAAAACTCACATCAACTTATTATTAATCATGGAAGATTTGTTATTATTTTCCCCCAGACCCTTTCGTCTTACCAATCTTAATTAAAAAGACATTCCTTAAATTTCATACTTTCATGAAGATGTTGAGAACAGTGTTAGTGAACGATTACGTTCTCAAAGAGGATCCCTAGAATTGATAAAAATTTGCTCATTTATTTCCTCACTTAAATAAAATTATAAGTTGCAACATTTGTTCATCGTTTGAGCTAAATACGTTAACATGAGCTGCTAAATTTTGATTCTGAACCACTATGCAGTGGTTTCGTATGAGAGTCAACTGATACTTTGCAGATATTCAAGATTACTGCATTTCTTCTTTAAACACACAACACTAACCATATTTTGTTACTTTTTTATAAAACCAGCCAGTCACTGATGAAAGTCACGAACAAAACTAAACAGTCGTCAGTGTTAAAATGAAACTTTGAAGAAATCTCAAATAATGCAGTATCACATCATCTCAATGATTTTCGGAACAATTTACTCACATCGTTGAAGCTTTATTGCGTACCGATTTGGCAGTGAACACGTTAGTGATATGTTGTGTACATACAAGCAACAGCATTTCCACGCTCAGTTGAACCCCTCAAGTTTGGCGAAATATCCGACAATGTTCCCGTAAACGACAATCTTCTCGAGTTCCATAGCGAGATCCTCGTTATCGTCGAACTTCCCAAGCTCGATTTCCCAGCACAAATGTTTTAATAAGTTCACGGGATGAACTAAGATGGCGGCCAAGAAGTTGCGGCCTCGATGGAAATAATCAAGTTCCCCGGAGGTCCTTAAGGCGGCAAAAACCAGGCAGAAAAAAGTTCGACACCGGACGGGATAATTCCTGACGCGTGGTCAGGAAGTTTGACATCGATTACAGGTGACTTGATCGATGATGTCGTCGACACCATTTCGGATAAAACCTGGCTGGCTTGATTAACAGCCTTTTCTGGCACCTCTCCGTCCCATTCCCGCCTCGAATAATCCTTCACCACCAACTGCATCATCTTTGGTCAGATAAAGAGCGACGAAATCCTCTGTGCTCTCGATTTCTCATGGTACTGACATTTTGTTTCGTTGCGACCGGATGTCCGAAATTGAAGTTTCCATACGTGTGAGTGTATTGGAAATTCGAATCATTTTTGTCTGAAATTTATTGAATCTTGTAATGTAGCAGGACCTGAATATATAGTGATGAATTTGTTGGTTGCCATTTTAACGGATTTATAATAAGTTTATTTTAATAGATTTTTTTAATCAGAGCGGTATATTAATAAATGTACATATGAATTTGTCTAAAGGTGATTGTTACATTTATTTCTTCAAATTTTATAGATGATCTAAATTTTTATATCGACAGTAATTGTAAGTAACCGTTGCCTACTTTTAGACAACTTCAAAGTATAAGTCATGAGCTCTTGAAACTGTTAGTGGTGTAAGTCAATAAATATGTTTCTGAGATATTTAGAGGTGTTCAAAAAATTTTGTAAATCTCTCTCTGAATTGACATATTCATGAGTATATTCATATACTGATTATAGTGAGTACTGACGCAGACAAATTTATGTAGCTCAATATCAACTTATAGTGAGATGCCATACTCAACAAACCCTGTTCAGTTATCGTGATCTATAGTGATCAAACTATCTTTCTTTGAAATTAGTTCAATGGGTGTGTGTGTGTGTGTGTAAAAATTGACGGCCAAGAACCTGAAATATAAACATATGTGAGGTCAGTCGCTTGAGTCAACTATAGGTGCGAATGAGTGTTGCTTTGTTTTGAATCGACAGCTGACGTATAGATCGTTGAAGCGCCAAAGGCCGACGATCCACGCGAGGAGTTAAAAATCGTGATTTATCGTAAACTCGTGTCTAACAAGGAGAGTGAGTGAAACAATGTGTCAAAACATTATATATATATATTGCTGTCCGTAAGCAAGCGGCAGATCTGGTAGAGTACAAAATAGTACAGTGTCGGTCCGACTATTAGACGCGAACAGAAGGTCATTAGGCCATTATAATAGTTTGTCTTAGTCGTATATCTAGTAAGGGACAGTCTCTTTAATAGTCACGCGTATTTATAAATCAAAATACAGTCCACTTTTAACTAGTCAATTAACCCTCCGAGTACTGGACTCGCGGTGCGTCTGAAGCCGGTTCATTTCAGACTCACATGGATAGGTTATTAACAGAAAGTGACAGTGGCTCGAGCTTGAGGCCCTTACCGACACTGTAGAAGTTTTGTCGACTAGAAGAAAGGACAACAAGTAAAAAAGGAAATAGAGTGAGCCGAAGACGTAAGTCAATACTTCTGCGTCGTCTTAGCCCGGCCGTTTTCATACAATGTCACACGTCGATCAGGTCCTGAATTACACGAACAGCTTCATCACTGTGTGCATATCGCTCTCGCTAGCGCATGATGTGTGACTCCGGCACCGTCCACCGAGGGTTAACGAATTGATCGTGTTACTGACACTTTGTCGTAATTATCCTCCACCACATAGCCTGTACCTCCAGTCATCAATCATTTTCCATTCCGGGCTCGATCATTGGTCCTTCGAGCCGGATACTGAGGAATCGGTGGCATTAACGTGAGAAGGGAAGAATCTAGAGTGGCGACACACGCGCCCCCTTTGCGGATCAGCATCCAAGGGGAAAGGTCCAGGACAGCTCAAAACCAGCACCAAGCTCATCAATTGGACAGTTTCAAAAACCAACCAAGCTACATCAACAATTCCTGTCATCTTCCAGTGAGATGAGTTTCGTACATTTTTCAATTTGCGTCAAGTAATGGCAGTGTCGCATGAAGAAGCTAGCGTAAGCTCGTCAATAAACGCGGTCGTATAAAAAGGTTACTCACGAGGTTTAAAAATTATTACGATACACAGGGTACGCCTGTTGCAATCCGCTCCTTTAAGGAACAGTTGATCAAAAATGTGTCGCTACTTGAAGAATTTGAGGATATACAAGATCGCATCGAATCGTTAGTAGCTGGGTTAGGAAGCACACATACAGTGCCGCGAAAGTTTTGAAGATATGTATTTGGACGCGATAGGAGGGGTGTGCGAATATATTGAACGCGCGCAAAATCCGACAGCGAGTTCAGGAACACACGCGGCGGATCACCCGCATCGTTGGAAGCCTCCGCAAATGTAAAGTTGCCAGCTATTTCGTTGCCTCACTTTTATGGGTCACAGAGGGAATGGGTGTGTTTTAGGGACAGTTTTAAATCGTTGATTAATCGCAATGAATCATTAACGAACATCAATCGGTTCCATTACTTAAAATCCGCCGTCAAGGAAGACGCTGATCGTGCTTTCAAGTCGATTCCAGTGTCAGACGAGAATGATACGACTGCATGGGATCTATTAAAAGAGCGATATAAGAATACGAAAGAATTAATCGATTTCCATGTAGGAGCGTTATTTGACCTTCCGTCAATATCAAAAGATTCCCCAACGAGTCTGAGACAATTATTAGATAATTTCAATAATTATGTTCGATCATTGAAATCATTAAAGGAGCCGGTGGATAATGGATACGTTGTTAGTACACCTGTTAAGTACTAAATTAGACGCGCGGGCAAGTCAGGCATGGGACAAGCGGGTGTCTAGGAAGACAATAGCTGACCTGCAAGCATTCTTAAAACAGCACCATAATGGTAAAGGCAGCTGGTGCGGCAGGCACGTTAACATTTTCCGGAAAAGTCCACTCGCAGAAGCTGCGAACTTGGTCTGTTGCACTCATTAGTACAGACGTAACTGAATGTCCCTTATGTACTGCTAGCCATATACTGCTTCAGTGTAAAGAATTTAAGGCTCTGACACCTAATGACCGTATGGTCAACGTGAAAGAGCTGGAAATGTGTTTTAATTGCCTTCGCCCAGGTCAAGATTCGAGGACGTGTACTTTCGGATCATGTCACAAATGTTGCGGGAAACATACGCTCCTTCATTTTAAAAAGGAGTCAAAACCTTCTGTAAATCCCATAGTGGAAGAACAGGAGGTCGAAGAAGTTGCGTCGTCGTAGAGTTACACAACTCATTGCTCTGATGAGTCAGAACAAGTGCTTCTCTCAACAGCCATTATTTATATTGTAAATAGTGTGGAAAAAAAACACGAGTGTACGACGTTGCTAATAACTGGTCTAAACCAGGGCTTGCAAGTGAACATTTTGAAAGAATCATTTGCAAAACAAATATATTTGACCTGGGAATCAAGACACTTAATCGTTTCAGGTGTAGGGGCATCCGAGTCAGGTACTGGAATTACAGGCAAGATGCGGGGCACAGTAGCCTCATGTACACCGGGTATCGTGCTATTATTCCTTGCCCATTAATGGCGACAATTACGTCTAACATCCCAAATTGCAAAATATCGCAATCATCATCTACAATTCCGTCACATATAAAATTGGCCGATCTTTCATTCTACACACTGCGAGACATTGATTTAATAATCGGTAATAGGTATTTGTGGAACATTATGAATGTTTGGCTGCATCGTTTTGGGTCTGGTCTCTTCGTTCTACTAAAATCTCAATTAAGATGGGTCTTCGGGGGCCGTGTCCACGGTACCGTGCAAGCCAAACCACAAGTATGCAGTCTTGTGACAAATGAAGATTTGCAGGCTGAGTTAGGTCAGTTTTGGGATAATCGTAAGAATCGCAGGGAACAACAAGTCAATTGCTCATCCTTGCGAACAGCATTTTAATAGAACCTTGAGGCGAGAGATCGATGGGCGGTACAACGTGTCTATTCCATTCACTAACTCGGTTCAGGATCTCGGAAATTCATTCAAGATGGCTCAGAGGAGATTTTTCAATTTGGAAAGGAAACTTGATAGGTCGCCGTTGTTACGACATGATTACATCACATTTATGCGCGAGTATCTTGCATTAGGGCACATGCCAAAGGTAACATCAGACACTCGTTCAGATGAGATCCTTTCATTTCATTTGCCGCATCGTGTCGTTTCGAAGGAGACTCATACAACAACAAAGATCCGCGCAGTTTTTGATGGATCTACGAAATCAGCGAGCGGAGTATCTTTGAATGACAAACAGCACGTCTGACGTTCAAGACGATTTATTTGCGATACTGATTAGGTTTCGGCAGCACCGGATAGTTGTGAGTGCCGACATTGAAAAAATGTAACGGCAAATATTAATAGCTCCAGAGCAGCGGTCTTTCCAACGCATCTTGTGGAGAAGAAATTTCAAAGGCCCAGTCGAGACGTACGAGTTGAATACGGTCACATATGGCACCGCGTTAGCACCGTTCCTAGCTACTCGTGTCTTACGCGCAATTGGGATAAATATTGCAAATAAGAATCAGCAACTTAGTAAAATCATTTGTCATGATTTTCATGTTGATGACCTATTGACGGCCGCAAGATACCGTAGACCAGATTAAGGCAATTAAAATCTCCTTAGTCTTGCAGGCGGGCGGGTTTACGTTAAGGAAATGGGCACCAAATGTACCTTCAATAATCCAAGAAGTATCCTTCCTAAAACAGTTGCATTGCAAGCTGAAAAGGTCCTAGAAACTCTTGAACTAACTCTTGAAACTATTGAAGTGGAGTTCAGTACCGGACAAATTGCGAGTTGTGATAGGCAAGCAAACTCCGTCACGATTGACAAAGCGTACAATACTGTCGGAGATCGCAAAAATCATCGACCCGCTCGGACTAATAGGCCCTGCTGTCATTCGGACAAAGTTGCTCATGTAAAGGTTGTGGCAATCAGAATTAAAATGGGATAAAACAGTGCCACAAGCGATTCATTCGAAGTTCAAAGCCTTCCAACACGATCTCACTTCACTGACGCAACTCACAATTTCTCGCTGTGTACTGTGTCCTAGTTCAGTGCAGGTAGAAATTCATGGTTTTTGCGATGCCTCCGAAAGGGCATTCAGCGCATGCATTTACCTGCGCTTAAATAATACCGAGGAACGTTCGATGGTACGTCTATTGTGTGCCAAGTCACGTATGATACCTCTCAAGGAAATCAGCTTCCGTCGCCTCGAATTATGCGGAGTCGTATTATTAATGCAACTAATAGACAAAGTTCGAGTTGTTTCTCGCATTCGCTTCAGTCGTGAATTTTATTGGACCGCCTCGATTGTCACCTTGGCATGGATCAAGGGATCACCGAGTCGGTGGAAAACCATCGTGGCAAATAGATTCACGGAAATTCAAGAGTTGTCACACGGAACTTGGCACCATGTTGCATCTGAAAGAAATCCCGCAAATCTTTTATCCCGAGGAGTTAGGCCTCCAGCGTTACATAACTTCGGTACTTGATGGAATGGTCCATAATGGCTCCAACAGCAGTCAACAGAATGGCCGACTACTTGACTTTTTCCTCTCGAGGCTCCGGAGGAAAAGCTCATAGTTCACTCCACGCTATTAGCAAACGTAAATCTCGCGCCTACTTGGCTAACTAAATTGTCAAAGTACACGCGCCTACTCCGGGTCATAGCCTATTGTTTCAAATTCTATAAAACGCTAAAGGCAGGAAGGTGTACCAAAGATATGAAATTTACAAATCCGGATTGTACCACCGCGGTTACTCCAATTACGGAATTGAACCTTGCCGAAAATGTTGTTCTTAGATTCGTCCAAGGGCAGTCGCTCGCGCGCAAAATGCCAGATCTGAGCGACCGTGGGGCCGTGAGTAACACTAGTCAACTGCGATGTTTAAAGCCTTTCATAGATGATAAGGGATTAATTAGGGTCGGCGGTAGACTTAGACTATGAGCAGCAGTATCCCGCGATTCTCCCTAAAAAGAGGTCAATTACCAAATTAATTATACGTGGTGAACATGACCGTATGTTACACGCCGGTTGTGAGGCTGCAAAACCTAAAACCCCCAAGCTACCTAATGGGCCAACTACCAGTGCAGCGAGTTCGCGTTTGGGCTCCATTCTTTTGCACCAGTGTCGTTTATGCAGAGCCGTTCTATATCAAGGATAAAGTTAAGCATATCTATGGCGGTTTGTTTGCCTGGCAACAAAGGCTTTTCTATCTTGAACACGTCTCAGATTTAATGAAGGACACATTTGTAAATGCGGTGAAGCGGTTTATTATTACAATTACTTATTACAATTATATTCTGATAATGGCACCAACTTCGTAGGGACGCGGAATGAAAAGCACATGATTACAGAATTCTTGAAAGCCGAAGTGAATCAGCGGCGCATCCCTCAATTGGCTGTTACTAAAGGCATGGATTGGCATTTCATCCCTCCCCATGGTCCTCATTTCGGTGGGTTATGGGAGAGTTCCGTGAAGTCGGCCAAATGCCATTTATTGAAGGTAGTCAGTGGGACGCGCTTAACTTTCGAAGAGCTTTATACTGTTCTGACGCAGATTGAGGCGTGTATAAATTACGACAAATATATCCCGTCTCATCCGATTCCAAAGACTTGAATCCCTTGACTTCTGGGCATTTATCTGAATCGATAATGAACTAATATGAAATATTAACAGTTTCTACATGAGTAAATATGATCCAAATTGTCATATTTGGTATCATTTTAATCAGAAAAATCTCACCAATATACTAGTAAAAGTTATATTTACAACGAATCAAAAATAAAAATGTTTCATCGTTGCATTAGCGTTGTCTCGCGCGCCGGGCAATAATGTATGTGCTCGAATGTACGACTATTTATTATTGGCTTAGAAACGGTACACACACAATCGGACTGTGTGGTCGGCTATAATGTAATCATTGGACGGCGAGAGCGTCGCAGGCGGGCCACGCAGCCGAGTCGAGTGGGAAAAGAAGCTTCCTCTCTGTTTTTCACTGGCTTGTCCTTTTCTACGTTCGCAATACTTCAAAGGCGAGTTGCCAAAGCTCGATTTCGAGCAAAAAACGTATTCACGGGGGTCAGAAGCGTTTCGCGTAGTCCACGATTATCGTCCCCTCGCAGACCCGAGTTAGGGACGATAAGCGAGAGGACTCTGTACAATGTAAGCAGGTGTAAATGAGATAAGGAATCGCGCACAAATGAAAATTTAAATTTTTACAATTTTCAATATACATTAATGGAAGTGTCACGAATGAATTGAAAAGATTCTCCTGATGAAAATGCGTCTATATTCGAGTGTAATTGAACAATTTTTAGTCATACGTAATGTTGCGGATAAAAGTGATATATTATTGAAAATAGTCCGAATGATCGATGATATGTCAATGATATATTATTGAAAGTCGTATTTGGACTCATTTCCACCGGCAGAATCTCCTCAGTTTATTCATGATACTTTAATGAATGTATACTAAAAACTATAAGAGATTAAATTTTCATTCATGCTTGCTACGTTTCATTCCTTATCTGTTTACATTGTATTTCGAGCGTCGGTCGTTGGTCTTTTTTGTTGGTCTAATTTAGAAAATTAGAATTCACTAAAAGACAGAATAAGTAAAATATTTTTTAAATTTGTTCCAATTTCGCAGATATGACCCTACTTCAGCAATGTTTCCAAGTCTTCAACATAGTTCCAATAACCTTCCAACTACTAACACATCCTGGACTTTATTGTCAAATATCTTCCTGAAGTGTTCGGCATGGTAAAAGATTTAATGTCATTATCCGAAAGCTCAGGATTTATACTTTCAGTACCTAGTTTCTGGTTAAAAGTTCCAGTTTCTGTGAAAAGAAAATATTATACTTACGGTACGAAATCGTAAGACTGCCATAAAAACTGTGTAAAAAACTGAATTTTTCACAAGCTTCTTCTTATTAACTTCATCGGCGTCCCAGTCTCAAATTTTTCGAGTGTATGTGTTTCGTTCTAATAAACAATCTATATGAATTTTATTTAATTATCTAGTCTTTTGAATTTGACACGAACCATCTTCAGATACACAAAACGAAAACAGTGCAAAAGACCCACTTAACGACCGAACGCAGGTAAACGATGGTTGCAGCGATAGTCGTGCCTTCGGCGGTTAATACGGTCAGCAAACCGTCATAAACGAGGATTCATGGACAGCTGCATGCTAAGAACTATTCTTTGTTTTATTTTGACGCTCCCAGAAAACAATACACACACCAAGCCCCTCTCCTTCCACTTCATCACTTCATGCACAACATACACTAACCAAAATTTTCCATTTTTCACCAGTCACAAGTCGATCTATAGTGACCAGTGAGTACGCATACAATCATCAGACAGTACACATTCGACCATCAACGAGAACACATTCTGATACGTTTATTAAACTGTAAGTGTGATAAAAAGCAGTATTAAGTTATTCAAATCACATTATACCATCGTACACAATCACATCATTTTTCGAGGATACTAATTCATTAATGAACAGTGGAAAAGCACGAGCTTATAGTGGTGACACCGCAACCAACTACAATCATTCACTAGAAACGAACAGCTTCAAACGATCCAACAATTTTAAGGAAATTCTTCCTAAATGTACCAAGTACCGTGCGAAAAGTTTATAAGCCGCGACGGCGATAATTGTAGGTACGTCAAACTCACGCTCGCTGTCGGAAAGACGAAACTTTCGTCTAAACAACCCCCTTTTAATTACGTTGTTGCGTCGTTGATAATTTGATAACATAATCGATACCCAGGACCGTATAGAATCCTGTTACAGTGTCTTTTGTTTACGGCGGAGCGAGGAGGAACGAATTTTCCCTACTAGAAAGATCTTGTGAAAGGAAAACAGCGTCGCGGAGGAGGGGATATACAAGGGATATCTCTAATGTTTTTCTTTGACGTTGAAATCTTGATTCTGGTCAATGTTATCTTGGCTGGTGGAATATCTTCGCGATTCTAAAGGTATATTGCAAGAATGTTGCTGCGTTTCACCAGGTGGTCCGATATTAGCGGTAAAACTGACAAGGAAGCGATATTTTAGTAAAAAATCAACGGAGAGGTTAAAATAACATTTTTTCTTATAAAAGGCCCTTTTAATGAAAATCTGTGCTTGGAGTAAGTAGTAGTGGGACGGGGTTAACAGACAAGGTGAAAGTTCTTGCAGCTTAATTTACTTAAAACATATAGTTAAGTCCAATACTTTAATAAATAACTTGATAATAGTTAAGGTCTAATAAAAATATTAATAATATACTTATAACAGATAAGTTCCAATGCTTTAATAATTAAAAAAAAATCGTAAGTACAGTAACTTAAAAAAAATTTGAACGTGTCCTTTCAACACAAACAATTTCTATTTCTTCTAAGTACAGATTTTTTTTTAAAAGGATCCTTTATAAGAAGAAATTACTTTTTAGAAGAATTTTAGTGTAGACTATTAGCTCATTTCTTCACTGTCTTGTTAGTAGTATTACTAATAGCAGGCTACTAAAATTTAAGCAAGTGAAGGTATCTCTAAATTGTGACCGACACAATAATATTGAAAATCGAAAAATAACTGTTTGTAACAAATTCGGAGCAAATGGTTCTGAAAACTATCACTTATACGATCTCGTGTCGATGTTATGTCAATGTCAAGTACCGTGTTCATCTGTGTTTAAAGAAACCTTGGTAAACGCGTTTTATCGATGATTGAATACTTTTGAACGCTTAAAACGAATGTATCTATTCATATATCACTATGTAGCTGGTCCTGTCTGCCCAGATTGAAAGCAATATTGCAACTTATGAAATATTTGTCTACATGTGTTTTTTGATAAATATTAGTTATAGAAATGTCGAAATATTGAACCACATAAATCTTAATCTCTTTAAATAGTGACAGAATATATGTATATCTACACGATCGTAGAGGAATTTTTTAACACATATTTGTTTCACCCCTTGATGTGCATCTTCAATTCGTTTTCTGTTGAAAACACTTTTTAGAGTTATTTCTATTTCACTGTTAAATAAAAATTGGTACCATTTGATTACTAGTGACTTAGCCTACTCACATTAGATACGTGTATCGAAAATAGAACATAACTTATTGTCAGACATAAATATTTGTTTCAGATTTGACATAATTCTTACAAAATTTCTTTCAAAAAATCTGAATCTTCCAAAATTTCATGTCATCTGAAACGATATGGTTATTCGGGTCGTTTAATTTGTATCTTTTTTATGCTCTGAGAGGATATAGAAGAAAAGATAGGATTCCATTTAAAAGAAAGTTCCCATAGTCTTGAAACATCTTAAAAGAAATAAGCATGAACAATTATTTCCCATCATTACATGTGCCTAATCAAGTAGTGTAATTTTTTTCATTATTCTCCTGGGGAATTTTCCATAGAACAACAAGTAACAGATATATTTAGGTGATCCGCTCGGTACATATTGCAGTAATAGTGTTTCGCTATGTGCGTGGCATTTAAGATCTTCAAAACTTACGGGAATTTGTACATAACTGACGTATGTACATCCAGTTGTCACAAAAGTATTCGGCCACCTCAGACATTAAGCGAATTTTGCGTGTAATTGTAAGTAAATTTGCAAATATAAAACCACCTCAAAACCTATTTTTAATGAATATTTATAATAAATATTCATTAAAAATAGGTTTTGATACAGTTTTTTATTAGCGAACCTAACTTTTGTGACCAACTCCGTCTCAATGCCTTCATTAACCTCTTATTATTTACACTATTTCATACTATAATTTCCTCTAATAATAACTTTCTCTAACAACTCGTCAACCTTGTATGCATATACACTGCGTAGCATAACTATGAACAACCTATAAAACCACCCTATAATTTTCAATTCTTATGTATTATGGTTAAAATAAGAGCGAACCAAGTATGCTACGTTTAAAATCGTGTCGAGAAATAACGTTTCTCCAGAAAGGGATAGATTATATTCCCTATAAAAAAAGTGGTTTGTTTTTATTTTAATCAGAATGCATAAGGATTGAAAATTTTAGGCTGGTTTTATAGTTACGCCACGCATTGTATACAGATAAAATATTTTTTGTTATACGATAAAAATTAATTTAGGTTACAAAGGGTTCCCCTCTACCCACGTTGGAACACTACTATTCGTCGCGTTACGTATCATGTAGTTCGTTCTTTACCCATCACCGCGATTTTCGTAAACCGCCGGCGAAAAATTCGAAAACATAAAATCTCGCCTCCCGAGAAAACATCTCTGGTTTGGCGTCGGTTTTTCAAGCACCCTCCAGTTGATGCGGTTCCCGTGCTCGGCACTGTAGAGGGGCTACTTGAAATTCTTTTTTCCTTGCGCTGTTTCGAGAGCGATAACACGAGAGATGCGATATGTAACGTGACGTGGCTTTACGAGCTGACGTTCCGCCGAAATGGTTCGCAAAACATGGGCGTTGGTGGACATTCTTCTCGTTCGGACTTTACGGGAACTGGAATATCGAAAAGAATGATAATTTCGAATAAAGTTGACGATATGTCGAGATATCGGATTATTTCAAAGTGTTTACCTCAGATTTTTTATTAGCGTTTTGCTTGGTTTATGCCAATAGTTGATAGACAAATTATTGTGTCAGGTTGATGATGGGATATTGAATCAGGTATGATAAATGTCGCTTTTAGATTTCAAATTTTTAATGATTGTAACTTCTATAAAAAATATTACTCTGTTCAATGTGATTTTGAAAATTCTAAAGTGATTGTGTGAAACTGACTACATTTATTTGATTTTGAATTGCTGAACACAATGGTAATTACACTTTTGACCCCTGTACTTAAGGATTTTTTTAAATATAATTGTAAACGTGGTAGTATGTATGTATATCAAAATATTTATGAAATCATTTGCATCCTACATTTATATTTAACTTATGTTCAGGATTGGCTGGGCCGCTGCATGATCTCATGCGCGCCGACAAGCCAGCTTCGTCGCAGTGAACACGTACCGCACTTCTCGCCGCGAAGTTCGATGATTATCGTGCCGAATTCGGTAATCGTCGCCGGAGACTAAGGCCGGGATTCATAGTCGCTTCTTATTCTTAAGCATTTCCTTAAGCATTTACTTAAGTCCCGCCTCGATTCATAGTCGGGAAATAAGCATTTACTTAAGAATTTACATAAGCATTTACTTAGTAAAGAATTCTTATTTGAATCGTGATTCATAGTCAGTTCTGAAGAATTTCTTAAGCACGTATGTATTCACAGTCAAATGAGAACTTCTTACTCGGGATATAAGGCGACCATATTCTTCAAAAGTTAGGTTATAATTCAAATCGACGTTTGACATGATTTAAGAATATGCTTCGTCGTATCGTATAAAAATAATTAAATAAAAAATTAAAAAATAAAATTTAAATTTATTTGAAGGAAAAATTAATGATAAATCAACGGGAAAATTAATTATAATATCCTATTTGAAAAACAAATTTAATGAAATGAAGATTGACATGAAGGAAACAAGAATGGATTATATTTTTAAGTAATTTTGAATTGTACTAAACTGTATAATTTTATCGGAAATAAACAATATTTTTTCATGTTTAATACTTTTTTAATTTTTACCATAATATTGATATTCCATCCAAACACGTATATACAGTGTGCATATTTCGATTACTTTATTATAAATAATTATGCAATTGACGTCTAGTAACTAAGGTAGTTAATAAACAAAATTCATTTTAATTCAGTTAATTGTGTTTATTTGAGTTAATTAAGTGAATTCTTAATACAATATCCTTCTTCTCAATATATCAAACATTCATAAGTAAAGAGTATTTATTTGGTAATTACAGCTAGTAATCGCTGATACAATAAACATCTCCTAGCCAATGGTGTCCAGAATTATCCTAATAATCGTAGATTGTTTAACCCTACGAGCACGGTCCCTGGGTCACGTATTCGCGAGAGCGACATGCACACAGTGACAGAGTTAAGGAACGGGGACACGCGTCTCGAGAGCGACACATACACAGTGAAAGAGTCAGGAGTGGGGATACGCGGTCTCGAGAGCGGCACGCACATAGTGACGGAGCTGTCGTGACTTGACCTTCCCAATATTGATGGTGCCATTGTTTGTACGCACATTAGATTATTTTCTACAAGGCTGCAAAATATTAATAAAATTTAAATTATGAAATTACTTTTAAAATTGCTCCACATTTTCTTTTATTGCTCCGTTCTCTGCATATGATTATATAAAATGGTTTATCAAGCTTTAGCTCGAGCCACCGTCACCATGTATACAATGTAATGATTAGCTGGTTCCACATTACATTTGGATTTTCGTGGTTCTTAAAACACTACCTAGTGTGCAAGTCGCTCTCGCGAATGCGTGATCCAGGGACCGTGCTCGGAGGGATAAACAATCTACGATTATTTGGATAATTCTGGACACCATTGGCTGGGAGATGTTTATTGTATCAGCGATCACCAGCTATAATTTCCCAAATAAATACTCTTTACTTATGAATGTTTGACACATTGAGAAGAAGAATATTGTATTCACAATTCACTTAATTAACTCAAATAAACACGATTAACTGAATTAAAATGAATTTTGTTTATTCACTACCTTAGTTACTATAAGCCAATTGCATAATTATTTATAATAAAATAATCGAAATATGCACACTGTATATACGTGTTTGGATGGAATATTAATAGTATGGTAAAAATTAAAAAAGTATTAAACATGAAAAAATATTGTCTATTACCGATAAAATTATACAGTTTAGTATATTTCAAAATTAATTAAAAATATAATCCATTCTTGTTTGCTTCATGTGAATCTTCATTTCATTAAATTTGTTTTTCAAATAGGATGTTATAATTAATTTTCCTGTTGATTTATCATTAACTTTTCCTTCAAATAAATTTAAATTTAATTTTTAATTTTTTGTTAATTATTTTTATACGATACGACGAAGCATATTTTTATTAGTCGTGTCAAACGTCGATTTGATTGTAACTTAATTTTTGAAGAATATGGTCGCCTTATATCTCGAGTAAGAAGTTCTTATTTGACTGTGAATACATACGTGCTTAAGAAATTCTTGAGAACTGACTATGAATCACGATTCAAATAAGATTTCTTTATTAATTAAATGCTTATGTAAGTTCTTAAGTAAATGCTTATTCCCCGACTATACGGGGGTTACGTCGCGGGTGTGGTCATCATCCGTAACTTTGGCGCTTCACATACTGTCACGCCTCTACTGACAGACAGACAAAGTATTTTTCATACCAACGCTCATGCGACCATTTTTGTTTCACCAGAAAGGTTCTACGTTTCCTGCCACGCGAATCGTTGCAGCCGTAGCTTTCTTTGTTACCACCAAAGATTGTACTTCAGCAGCACTCTTTCGTTAATAAGGGTACACCACGTTGTTTTTCATCGATAAAATAAATATACATCTAAACACATCCACTATAGTATTGAACATTTATTATCATAGCCAGACACGCTATACGGGTAATCATAGTCCTCACGCCTGTAGGTCGTCTCGTACAGTTACAACGCCGTCCTTCTCTAGCCATTGCCAGGTCTTTGTCTGTCAGTGCGCCCTCTCTCATACTAAAAGGACCGTTGCTCTACGAGGTGCCTACGTGTCGTTAGCACAGTTCTTATGCTATTAACTGTCTAATTACCCACGACGAGCCTTTGTCTCCGTCTATTCGTGACGATACTTTGTTCGAGAAACGTGCGAACTATCTGCTAAGGGTGCTCCCTACTTAAACCACTGTTATATTACCGGCGGTCCGGGTATAATATTTGTATCTCCGTTTTTGGTGCTCCGAATTATCGGGTTTAAACGTTATCGTCTTTCTTATATTTATTTAATTGTGTACAGTTTGTGACAATAAACTATCAATTGTTTGTTACAATCCAAGAAGGTGCTCCTTTGAATTATTGTCTTCAACAACTTAAATTCATTATTATTTTGTTATTTTGTTATTTATGATACAAATGCAGTCCGAATAATTGTTGTAAGTGAATAATTCAAGAAAAAAATCAAACTGAACAGCGCTAGCTTTACAGTGGCTGCTCGTTGATTGGAGCCCCTCTTATTGCACATTGGCAACGCCCCTCACTCACACGTATTTCTCACACACGTGCGCGTACCCCACTCACTAGCCCAGCACGCCCAGGATGGAATACATACGGCGTCGCGTTTAACTCGCATATTTCATCACAGAATGTGTGGTGTATATAACATTGTCTTCATAAAATGTTTCAATGTTTTTAGATATTTTCAGTCATAATTAACTACATTTCGTATTATGTTTAATTCATACTGAATATAAGTGGTTGTATTGTATTCGTTTATTGACTCCCCTTGGGGTTACAAGTACTTCCGTTTCCATCCTTTACTTATCTCTATCTTACATTTTACTTTTTACGTTTACATCTTATCTTACTTTCTAGTTTTCTATCTTCAATTCTACTGTTTATCTTACATTCTACTTATAACTACTCTGCCGCTTTAAACTCTGCTCATTCCGCATTCCTACGCATGCCTTCGCGCCCGTCATCGGCTTATCATTTGTATATCCTTAAACATATCGCCTTATCTCCCCTATTCGGGTGTTTATCGTCCTTACATTTCTATTCCGTAATTTCTGTCTTATCTCTGTACCCTCCACCTTCAACCTTCTATCCTTCCATATCCGCTCTCTCTCTCTCTCTCTCTCTCTCTCTCTCTCTCTCTCTCTCTCTCTCTCCCTCTCTCTCACTCTCTGATTCCCCTCCTCTCTCTCTCTGTACCTGTGTGTTTGTCTCCTCACTTTCACCTCCCTCCTCTCTCTCCTTTCCTTCTTCCACTTCTCCTCCTGGTATTCTACTTCTTTCTTCATCTATTTCTATTAACCACCCTGCTCCTTCTCCTTTCTCCCCCAGTACTTCTCTTACTTTCTCTTGCCAGCTCCCATTGTTTCCTCTATCTCTACATCCCTCCCAAACATGTTCCCATGTCTCTTTCTCACTTCCGCATAATCTACATACCCTTTTCCCTATCTCCTCGCAGTATCTTGCTTCTCTTACCTCATTTCCTAACCTATAACGCGCTATTCTTCTCTACCTACTCTCTCCCCAGCCTTTTGCCATATATTCTGGAAACCCTTCTCCCTTCACCCACGTATACCACTCGTTGTACCTTGATTCCCTTATCCTTTCCCATGTTTGTCTATTATCTTTCTTTTTGTAACTTTTTTCTATCTCCTTATACCCCTCCCTCCTCTTTTCTCTCAGTCTCTTCACCTCCTCCATCTGTAATCCTACTACTTTAAAAAATTCTCTCCTTTCCTCCTCTCACGCGGCTAATTTTTTCTCTTCGTTTTCTCTTTTCTTTATTTCTTCCCAGCACTTCCTTGCCAATTCACACCCTCCCCCTCCTCTAGTCTTATCTCATAATTCCATGCCCTTCTTCCTGCTTTTATGTGCATCGTCTCCCTAGTTACGTCTTTCCTCATCATATACACTGGTGATGTCCACTCCACCCCTAGTACCCATCTTATGTACTTTTCCTGACTTGCCTCGACCGCTTTCCTCTCCTTCCATCCCCATATCTCTACCCCATAACTCTCCACTGACACCAATGCGTCGGGCAAAAATAATCTCCTCTTCACGTCGTTCGCGAACTTTCTTTTTCCCATTCCCCACACTTGCCACATCACGATTATTGCCTTCCTTGCCCTCATTGTCACTTGCTGCTGTTGTGCCTCATTCCTTCCTACCTCGTATCCTAGGTATGTAAAGTTCTTCACCTCTTCAATTTTTCTTCTTTTCCATCTCCACGTTAATTTCTTCTTCCTTCCTCCTCCTTTCACAAACCTCATCACTTTCGTTTTCACTATATTCAGCTCTAGTTTTTTCTTATCCAAATACCTTCCGCTATCAGCACCACGTCGTCCACATACGACAGGGATCTTATTCCCCCCCTATCTTTACCCGCACCCCCCCTTCCATCATCCTTTTCCTAGTTCTTCCTCTAGGTCAGCTGTCGGTATATTGAACAAGTGCGGGCTCAGTGGGCATCCTTGCCTTAGCCCCTTCTCTGTCCAACAGCTCTCTCCCAGTTCCCCCTACCCTTACCCTGCTCTTCGTCTCTGCGTACACTTCTTCTATCCTTTCTATCTCTTCCATCGCTCTCCCTAGGATCCCCCTATTTGAATCGAATGTCGCTCAGAGCTATCCTTTTTCCTCCTGGCCTCTATATTTCTTCCTATTAAATAATTCAAGGCATAAATGTTGTCTATTGTACCCCTTCCCCTTCTGAAGCCCGTCTGGTTCTCCGGTATCATTTTTTTTTCCTCCATTTCTTTTACTAGCCTTTCTACCAGCATCGATGCGTACACTTTATATAGTGATGACATTACTGTCACCCCCGTATACTCCTCTACCCTCCTTCCATCTCCCTTTTTTATGATGAGTATTATTAACCCCTCCTTCCACTCTTCCGGCCACCCTTCCCCTCTCCATACCCTATTTATTATTTTCCGTGCCCACTCTTGAACCTCCACCTCCCGTATTTCCATACTTCATTTGGTATTTGATCCACTCCCATAGTTTTCTTGTCTCTCAGTTTTCTCATTATCTTTTATATATCTTTCCCTTTGACCTCCTCACTTCTTTCCCTTGCCCATTCCATTCTTTGTCCCGCTACCACTTTCCACTCTACCCCTCTTAGTACGTGCATAGTGTTCTTTCCACTCTACCATCCCTATCTTTTCGTTTACCCTCTTCCTTATTTTTCTCCCCTATTCACAATCTCCCATACCTCCCTCTCATTCTTTACTTCTTCCGCTTCTTTCACGAACCTGTCCGCCTCTTCCTTTTTTTTCCTCGCACTTCCTTTGGAACTACCTTTTTGTTTCCCTGTACCCTTCTACTTCTCCCTTACCTTTTCTCCATCTTCTCAGTGCCTTCCTCGCTTCTCTCTTTGCTGCTGCACACTCTTCATCCCACCACCCCTTTCTCTTTATCTCCTCTCTCCATCCCTCTTGTAGCCCAGCCCTCAACCTCCGTAATTCCTCCTGTATTTCGGCTTTTATCCCTATTTCTCTTTTTTCCCTATCCCTGCCACTACCTCCCTGCCCCCTCTCGTTCCACACCCCTCTCCACGTTGAGTTCCTGTTTCTTTCCTCCCCTTTTCCTTTTCTTCTTTCCTCTCTTACCGTCACTATCAGCGGCTGATGGTCCGAATCTATCCCCTCACCCACTTCTAACCTCTCTACTCTATCCCCTATACCCACCTCTCGCACTACGTAGTCTATTGCCGATTCTCCCCTGGCCCCCGTATATGTGAATTCTACTGTCTCATCTCCTTTTATTGTCCCATTCAGAATCCCCCATCCTTGTTCCTCAAGCCATCTCACTAGTTACCTTCCCTCAGTGTTCTCCGTTGCGTCCTTTGATCCTCTCATCTCTTCTTCCTCTCCTTCCAATATGCACCCTCGCCTTATTCCCATCCTTGCATTAAAATCTCCTCCTACTAGTATCTATCCCCCCCCCCCCCATTTCTGCCCACTCCTTCCCTCTTTCCAGCTTTCTCTCTAGGTCTCCACTAACGTACATTCCTATGAAGGTCCATCTTTTTGTTCCTATTTTTGCCCTTATTTCTATTGTCCCTTGATCTATTATTCTGATGCCCCCCCTTGTTTTCTTCAATCAATTCTTTTCTTATCCCAGCTACCATACCCCCTTCTGCCCTCCCCTTATTGCTCTCTCTCTTTGATGCTTGCATCTCCCAAATAAAATCCCTAGGTAGTTTTTCTCTTACTGCCTCCCATTTCTTCTCCTCTATCCATGTTTCCATCATTATTACTATGTCCCACTATCCTATTCTCATCCAGAATTCGTTATCCTTTCTCGCTAGCCCTGCCACGTTCCACCATGCTATTTCACACCCCGTTCTTCCCGTCCCAACTTCCTTTGCCACTTGATCCCCTTTCCTACCGAGTCCTAATCTCCTTTTCCCCTGGTCCCCTCTTGTCCTTCCTGCGACTCCCTTGTTCTGTTTCCCTTTCCTTAACTTCACATCTCTCCCTACCCTCTCCGTCCCTTAGCTCCTCCTTTCTTTCACCCCACCTCCACCAGCGTCCTTCTATCATTATCGTACCATATCGTATTCAAGCGCTCTTTCCCCTCCTTCTCTCTCCTTCCGCTATTGCTTCTAAGCATCTCTTCATCTTCCTTTCTCTCCTTGTGAGGTCATCATTCTCTCTTTCCTACCAGTTAACTTCTTCTTTGCTTCCATCACTCTTCTTTTCGTTTCCCCGTCCTTCAACTTTGCTATCACCATTCCACCTCCCCCCTTACCATTCTTACTGTCTCGATTGCTACCTCTATCCTTATAATCTTTAGTAATTGTTCCACTCCTTCCTCTACCTTGCCCCCTGTACCTGTCATTCCCCTCAACACGATATTTCTCCTTCTCTCCTCCCTTTCTTTCTCTTCTGCCTTCCATTCTAGTTCCCTTATCCTTTTTACAATTTCTCCTTCTATCCTATTCTCCTCTTCTACCCTACCTTCTTACCTTATAAATTCTAGTTTTTCTAATCTCCCCTCTATCTCCTCCCCTTTACTCCCTCCTTCTCTCTCTACTTTTTCCATCTTCTTTACTATTTCTTTCATTTCCTTTTTTATTTTCTCATTTTCTTCCTCCCACTTTGTCTCCCTCTTTCTCTTATCTTCTTTTATCCCTCTTCTTTCCCTTGCCTCCTCCCTTCCTTCTGCTATCTCATCCCTCATTCATTTTAGTATCTCTATTAAATTTCCCTCATCCATTTTTCCTTTTCTTATCGGTGATCTGGCCACCTTCTTACTTGCTCCGAATATCGTGTCCTTTTCCCCTTCTTAGCTCATCTCCTCCTCTTGCCTATCTCTTTTCTTCCTTAATATATCTCTATTCCTCCTGTACTGTTTCTTCTCTCTGATTTAAACCTTTCTGCATTTGTCAGCCTACCTCTTTTTCCCCCCAACTCCTCCCTCCTCTACTTTTGTACCTTCTGCCTGCATTTTTTTTTTAACTAAATGTAACTAAGTGCTCTCTGTGTATATATATATTTATATATGTATGTGTTTATTTCCTCTAGACGTTCCTACTCTAACTTTGGTGTCGCTCTCTGTTCTATCTCCTCTCTTCCTTACCACTTTCCTTCCTTTCTCCACTACCAGATGTCGTCAGCTATTTTATCCCCTCCCGTCCTTATCCTATTCTCGCCACGTTTTTTTCCTAACCTCAACCTACTTTCTCTTTTCTTTCTATCTGCTACTATCTTCTCTCTCACCACACTGACCTCTTCCCACTGTCCTTTTACTCCACCTCACGCTTCTACATTCTCCTTCACCACCACCTTTCACTCCAACAGTCCAAAAATCACCTCCAATTCACACGTTGCACTCTTTCTCTCATCGCAGAATCGCTCCGGAAACGGAAGTCTGAATATAAGTAGTCATGTAAGCATATAAACTTATAATAAAATCAGAGTTAAGCATGAGAATGTTGAATATTTTTAAGGTGGTTTATCATACAAATTGAAAAGCTGCAAAATGCTGAAAATTGATATGCAGTTTGTAAATGAAACTATTAATGCCTATTAAAAAAAATGTGTTTGTCTAGGATGTGATAATGCATAATTTATTAAAACATTACAAAGTAAAAGTGACCCAATAATACTGTTTTAAATGATTATTCCTATAAATATTACATAAATGAAATATTTAAAGAATTCAACCTGTCTATAATTGATATAAGTCGTGAAATAATTAACAGCTTGTGACAAATTTCCTATCTTGTATATAAAATATTTCACGAATTATTAACTTTTTGCATATAATACCTTAATATTTTATTATGCAGAATGTTTAGAAGAATCCATTTACATAAAAAGAATATTTTTATGCCACAATGTTTTAGTATCATTATACAGAAAACATAATTAACCTTGAAAACTATGTAGATCTGCTATTTACGAAAAAATTGTTCCTGTTAAGTAATAGTCCTGTCCATATTAAACAGCTTCTGTGAATAAACTTTTCTGATGTCTCTAAAAATAACGGAGATAATTAAGATGTCCATAAAGTCCGTATATCCAGTCTATCCTATATGTAGCTGAGTCGCACAACTGAATGGCCGACTGGTGGGGAAAGCGCTCGGGTGATTGGTGCACGTTTACTGCATACTTCCTGGAATTCTGGCCCTCTACAGCCCCGAAATATGCAATAAACGAGAGGCCACTGTATATTCAAGAAGCAAGACTTAGTGACGTGTAGTGGGAGAAACTAAAAGCAGTATCATGTTCAGTAACCTTTAATTATCACAAAAAACCAGGTTTAATTTCATCATTGTTGCAACTTGTTGAACTGTGGTATATATTAATCGAAGTAAGTTACAAGTTTATTGATCCTAGTATTGTAAAAGTTACGTTGATTGAAATAAGGAAAGCAAAAAAACGACATTTATTATGCAACAACCTAATATATTAAAATGACAGTCATCCGTCACCGACAGGGTGTTAACGGAAAATTCATTGTCAGTCAAACCTTCATAGCGGTGAATGAAACCTTGTCAGTTTACTATCATGGCAGTGATTGTGTCAAGAAAAGTATGTACATATGCAAAGGTCAATATTTGTCGGTGGCTTTGTTAACATTTTTACAATTGTTTCTAAAATTATTCTTATAATTCTTCGTCATAATCATAATTAACTTATCAAGTCCCTTTTCACTGTACGAATTGTTTTTTCAAATATCAGGGAATATTAATTAATACAAACAAGTGGCAGTTTTTGTATCATAAGTTGAAAAAGTACAGCCAGTTCAGACGATACGGTTTTTTTACCAATTCGGTAACTTTACCGAATCGGTAATAACCGAAAGCAGTATTTACAAGTACCAACAAAAGAAGTACATAAGCATACGTAAGAGTTGGTTTTTCCGTGGAGATACGGAATCGTATGAACGCTGCTTTATTATCGATTCGGTAAAATTACCGAATCGGTCGAAAATCCGTAACGTCTGAACTGGCTATTAAAATTGTTACGGAACCTCATTCATAACAGACCCAAGCTATGCTTTCCAACGCTCAAAAGGATACTTATATATTTACACTATAGAAGGTGGCTCCCTTATTTTCAATAATTACCAAAACAGAGATTGCTTGTTATACAGACGTATTCAATTAAGTACAAACAGTTGCTTTCATTTACAAAAATTAAGAATTTCGGTGATTGCTCCTAAAATATTATCGTAACTTATCGTAAAATGAAAATTTTTAATTAACATAAGGTCTATTGGAAACAAGATTCTTTACGAAGAAGCTACAAGCATATTGATTTCAATTTCGTACACTTTAAGATGAGAATCAATACTTGCCATGCAATAATCTAATATTAATGTCAGTTCCGTAGAATATTTGTCACATATTTCGATTTTAACGAAAATGGACAAATATCATTGCGATTTTTTAGTCACCCGTGTACATTATGTGTAGAACGCGTCGATAGGTTAGCTCAGTAAAATACGGAGACTTAGAAAATAACCCGACGTATAAAAGAATCCAGTAAAATGGAAGCGAACGAAGAATAGGCAAAGAAAGAGCCGATGGATGAACTGATGAAAGGGTGAATAAACGAAGCGTTGCACCGGTAGAAGGGACTTTCGATTGAGCGAATAGAGCAAGGGTTTTCATGATTTCCCAACTGGAAGAAGATTAGGAAGTGCTCGCGGAGTTTCTAGTTGCCTTTGACGGAAAGCTAAGTAACGAATCACTCGAGCGACGGGGAAATCGCAGGTTGCGCCATTTCTCTTCGAACGGTACAAAAGAATATTAAATAACATATGTAATGACTTTTCATGGCGCAGTTTACCGACGAGAAAACCCTACCTCTACTTACAGTAGAACTTCGTTTCCCGCACTATTCGGGGCTGTAGCAGGCCAGAATTCCAGGAATCATGCAGGAAGCAGACGCACCCCACTCGCCCGTTCAGTCGTGCGACGCAGCTACGTTTAGGGTGGGCTAGATATGCGCACTTTACGGTTACATTAATTATCTCCGTTATTTTTAGAAATATCAGAAAAGTTTATTCACAGAAGTTGTATGTTATGTTTATTCACATAATTAATATGTTTACTGACGATCAGTCGTTGTTGTTAAGTCGTCAGCTACGTGTTAAGGGAATAAATTACATATTATATTCTACAGTATATGTTATATCTATATGTAGGATCGCAAATCAACCGTAGGCGAACGTTAAGGCAGGTCCAAATATGCGCAACAGCGAGCACGAACACGCGCAGTACGGCGCGCCGCCAAAATCCCGTCGACGCTTAAGCAACATTGTTCGTTCGTTGCACTTCTGCAAAGCACGTGTTTTCCTAGAACGCTGGTTTCTGTTTACCTAAATCTTGTTGCCGCGGTGGGAGAGAACTCACAATGTAACGATGGGAAACGACTTGGGGGTTGAGGAAGCCTTTTCGGAAAAATTCTGTCAGTCGGTTAGCAATCGGGCGACAGAGATGTTCAGTTTCATGGGAGTATTACGCAATGTTCTAGTGGTACGTACAGATTAACGGATATGCTGCAGCTGCTGTGCAAGCATTTGGCAACGTAAAACATCTGATAAATTGAAAACACTCGGTCCCTTTCGGGGCAACGACTTTTCCTAACGTAGGACAGACGTTCGATTAAAAATACATTACGTGATCGAGTCGGCTGATCAGTGTTAGTGGTCGTGTAGTGAAGTGAATACGCATTCGGTGGAATAACCCGGACGCACTTGACGTTACAACTCTTAACTTCGGCTGGTACCGTACACCTGCGATCATTTGCGGACAGGGCGCTGTCCTACCATGAACCGTTCCGTCCGTCGATGACCAGGATTGGTCCAGTCACCTAGTGACACAGGTTTGCAAAATCCAGGTGAATTTCCAAAAGGTTGAGTTGTATTCAATTTAGTGCTGATTATTATTTTTTTAATTTAACACAAGCTATGACTTATTTCCGGCAGTAATCCTGCAAGTTTCTGTACCTAAATTCTTCTTCGAGCTTCTTGAAGAAACTTATTCATTATCAGTGACATTGTTGCCCGTTATTAAACTACGAATTTTTATGCCAATACGTAACTACACATAATTTACCTACATTTATGCTTCATTCTTTAATCTCTTTACATAACAAACGACAGATGATGAAAAGTATGATTTTATTTGTTACGTCTTTCTTATTTGCTATTATACGCAGTTTCCTGCGTTGCATGCTGACCTACTTGTTCGGAGCTTCGTAGTACAAGCGCAGTGCGTAGCCACCGCTAGCGCGGGAACTCGGCTGGCAAACTCGCGCTCTGATTGGTCGGGGTATTTCGTTAATATCTCAGTAAGGAAGCCTCAGATTACATTTTTGCTAAAGAAAAAATTGTTCCAATTCACCCCCCGAGTGTTCCATTTCCAGGTCGAGCAACATTTTTGTTACACCGTATAAACATACGTACATCCATTCATACATATACAAGGTGTTCGACTATTAGTGGGAAAAATTTAAGGGGTGATTCTTTGCGGTAAAATAACACGAAAATTAAGAATAACGAAATTGCGACAAATGCTTCATTTGTTAGTTATAAGCGTTTAAAGATCGACCCAACTGATGGCAATCCGCGCGCACTGACAAGGTGTGCATTTTAGGTGTCCGCCTCCGATTGCTTTGGTTTTCGGATATGTTTTAGAGGACCGAAAAATAAGAGATACGTATTTTTTTATAGCGGCTCGTTTGTATATTTAGGGGGTGAAACCACCCCACAAAGTTTCGACCCGGAAGTACTATCTCGAGAACCAGAGGAGATACATGAAAACTTTCAATTGGTGGCTTTCACGGTTTTTTATGTACACTAAACTAGTGTTAACAAATTGTCAAAAATACAATTTGTTTATCTTCATCAACAGCTTCAACTTCACACTCCTTAAACTGATCCAGGAAGTCCAATGATAACTCTTCCGAAACTTCGAATTCATTAAATTCAAATATGCTATCAAGCAACATTTTCTGTATGGATTCTTTCAATTGTATTTCATCCCTTGTTATAGGAGTTTCCATCAAGTACATTGTTTGAAATGTTGCTAATAGCAAATTGATCACATTCATCGGATTAATAATCATTCTCACTCACAAAAACTGTAG